>NW_009650176.1:1754141-1755629 GCF_000708025.1 Charadrius vociferus
AGAAACTGAGATTATAAATTGTACTTCCTTATTTGAAAGGACTTGTCTCCCGATTCATGATTATAAATGCGTTACAAACTTCGGGTCATTTACAAAATAATAGAACACTTTAAGATTACCCTTAGCTTTATGTAAATGTAATTTTAATATTCTATCTTCATTAATTATCTAATCTTGGGAGCAAACAAACGACTGACACAATTCCGCAGCTATTTTGCCAGCAGGATTCCCTTTGAAGTCGGCGGCGGTTGTAAGAGGAAGTGGATGACGGGACTGAGCCTCACCATCGCTTTCAGAAGAAGAGAAACTTAAAGAGCCGCTGAAAACCCAGACTTCGCAGCAGCGCGGGGCTCCTTCTGCACTGCGAGATATTCATTAGCGTGCGGAAAATAGAGGGCATTTTATTCCCGCTGCTCGGCTGTCGCGCTCCGGGAGGGTTTGCTTCCACCTCCAGGTGGGTTTGCAGTCCCCCCGCGGCTCTCAGGGCAAGGCGCAGCCCCACGGAGGCCAACATTCGGGACCGGTGTACGGCTATATCAGCGTATATACCTCAGTTAAATTTGGCAGTCGGGTTTAGGTACGACTGTGGCCCGCGGAGCAGCGTACCGCGGGCGAACGTAACCCGCAGCCCGGAGCACGGGTGTCGCGGTGACAGCCCGGACGGACCCACGGCCAGCGGGGAAGCCTGTGCAGGCTCCCGCTCGTACTCGTGCGCTCGGCTTCCCCTGGCCATTCCTATGTTAATACAGGCAAATTAGCCCTGGATATTTTCCACCTTATTTTGAATTTTACCCAGCTATACGCATATAAATGCTCATATTAAAAGGAATTCATTAATAACTCATACTTAGTTTCTTTAGCGCAAAAAAAGAGCAAAATCAGTACATCAGCGAGAAAGAGTAGAGTTCAAAATTACCATCTCCAGCCCAATCAGCAGTAGGTCTGCTAATACTCCCCTTAGAGCTCATCAGCTGAGACAACAGATTTCAAAGTAGGAATTCTGGCGTTGCACAACCCCAGGGCTATTCATTACGTTCTACAGCTTCCCGTCTGTTTTATGAAAGGTAGAGATGTATATTACAGTAGTTTGCGGGCTGTAATTTTCATTAATAATCTGATCCATGTCTTTAGATTATTTTAGTAATTACTTCACATAAAAAGGCTACTGAGTATGATTACAAATATGTCTTTGTTTTGACTGTCTGCTTTTGTGGCGAATACCAGATGTCTCAAGTTCTTGACTTTGTTTAACAATATAAATAATGTTCACTGAGGTTTCCAAACGCCTCGCTCTGACCCCAGGAGTATACGACTTAATAATACAACACTCTAATAAACTAATCTGCAAACTGTTCAAAGTTCAGAAATTAAACCTTATTTGCATACAAAAAATACATCAAAAGAGCATTAAGGGCCAAATTCTCTTCTTTCGAAGATCCGCGTGCACAACTTGCAAATCAGTGCCGCTTTCCATGGGGCGAGAAGAGC
>NW_009650176.1:1755852-1757291 GCF_000708025.1 Charadrius vociferus
GAAGGAATACTCCGTGAGTGGCCCTATGGCCGGCCAAGCGCTTGGCCACCACACAACCGGTTGGTGCCACTGCGCAACTCAACTCCTGTTAGCCCATGTAGTCCCCCGAGCAGATGGCTACAGGTAGGCTGCTCTGCCCCTCTCCCCCCGGCCCCCCTGGGCTGCTGCTCTCCCCACAGCACTGGGGACGGAGGGGACGGAGGGGATGGAGGGGATGGAGGGGATGGAGGGAGCAGCACCAGGCAGATGCATGCTGGGGCGCATCTCCTCCCCACGCGCGGCTGGTGGCACACAACGAGTAACTCATCGTTGCCACCACAGGAAGGAGCTCCAGCACCGCTCGTGGAGCATCGCGCTCTGCTCCCCGCTACCTGTGCTCTCCTGTGCATGTACGGCTCTATTTTCTCGACTCGGTTTTAATTCTTCTCCTGAGCACCGCATTTCCACGGCTCAAACGCTGCCCAGAGCGGAGGGTCCCCGAGGAAGCCGGGGGGTTCCCTCTGAGCTCTGTCCTCTTCCCTCTGGCGAGGGGAGGCCACGGGGCCGCGGCTTGGGGCTGCTGGGAGGAACTGGGGTTTCTATGGGTCTCGTTTCTGCTGGAACCCAGCCCTGCCTGGTGCTGGCAAAGCTGCCTACGAGTACCGCACCGTATCTCACTTCCAGGAGCAGGCGATTTGCAATTCTGAAAAGCGTTGAAAGAAGACATTATGTTGTGTTTTATCCAGAGGGAAAGTGCAAAGTGTAACCTTTGCCGGGCGCTGTCAGCTGCAACAAAAGGTAGGCTCAAATATTGATCGGCCCTTCGTAAAACCGGTGAGCGCTCCCTCAACATCACAGGAAGCGCTGGGTGGATGGGGCCTCGGCCGGCGGCACCAGCCCGTTGCTGGGGGGCAACCACAGCTCTGCCAGAGGGGCTGGGGAAGGCACAGCACCCCCAGTTTGAGCTGAATGAGCCCCAACCCCTTGCAGTTAGCTGTAACCGTTTGGCCATGCCAATAACTCAGCCACCCGCTCACCAATGCGAATATTCAAAGCCAAATGTCGGTGTCTCCCCTCTCCTGCGGCTCTGTGCCAAGGTCCCCCCGCCTGCCCAGGACCCCCCGCCCCGGGAGGGCAGAGGCAAAGCTGGTGCCAGGTGAGCTGACACAGCCTTTGTATCGTTGCCCCAGAAATGGTGATGTCCACCCAAACCCATCCCGGCACCAGCCTTCTCAGGAGTGCAGGTGCTTCGATGGAAAATCATAGCAGTGAACCACTGGGGTGGATAAATTCATGATCTCTGGGTGCTACAATGGGGTAACAGAACTAAAGAATGGTCAGGGCTGGAAGGTCCCTCTGGAGGTCCCCCATCCCACCCCCCACCAGAGCAGGGGCACCTCCAGCAGTGGCACAGGACGGCGTCCAGGCGGGTTTGGGATGGCTCCAGAGGGGGAGACTCC
>NW_009650176.1:1757509-1786747 GCF_000708025.1 Charadrius vociferus
CCCTCATCATCTTTGTAGCCCGTTGCTGGACCCTCTCCAGCAGTTCCCTGTCCTTCTTGAACTGGGGAGCACAGAACTGGTCGCAGTACTCCAGATGTGGCCTCCCCAGGGCAGAGCAGAGGGGGAGGATGACCTCCCTCCACCTGCTGGCCACACTCTTCTCGATGCACCCCAGGATGCCATTGGCCTTATGGGCCTCCAGGACACATTGCTGGCTCGTGGTCATCCTGTTGTCCCCCAGGACTCCCAGGTCCCTTCCCACAGCGCTGCTCTCCAGCAGGTCAGCCCCCAACCTGTACTGGTGCAGGGGGTTATCCCTCCCCAGATGCAGTACCCTACACTTGCCCTTGGTGAACTTCATCAGGTTTCTGTCTGCCCAACTCTCCAGCCTGGCCAGGTCACACTGAATGGCGGCACAGCCTTCCGGCGTGTCAGCCACTCCTCCCAGTGTTGTGCCATCAGTCTCCCTGTGCTTCCCCTCCCTGTCACTCACAGTTTCCCATTTTGCCCTCTTTCGGGGGCCTAAACCCCATGGAGAGGAGCTTAACAGGTTGTTAAGGGGGTTCCCAGCAAGGGTGGGTACTGGTGGAGGGGCTCCGCTCCGCTCCTCCCAAGCAGGGAAGCAGTCACCAGGGCTGAGGCAGTGCCTCCGCTCCTCTGCCCCCCTAAATTCAGAGCTTTGAACAGACGGGTATGGGCCACCAGCAAAAGCAGCCCCAAGGAGCGATGCGCTCCTGGTCCTCTGTCCCAGGGAGATCACACCGCTGCAGCCGTCCCAGTTCATTTTTAAGAGCCGATGTTTCCCAACACAATAAACCAGTAAAGCCAGCGAGGAGGCAGCAAATGCACATAAATTTGCTGCCGGTGCATCATTAGCGGGGATGAATAAATCCCAGGCCAGCGGTACTGCACCCCTCTTGGATATGCAATTACGTGGGAGAGGAGCACCTGAAGTAGAAAAACAACCAGAAAGTGGTCCGAGTGGATAATTTATGAATGGAGAGAGCATTTTTCGGGGAAGCTCTCGCGCTTCCCCAGCAGCGTAACCTCTGTCTTTCCTGGATTTTCTTTCCACCTGCGTTTCCTCAATTTGATGCTGGCTTCCTCAGCCAGGCAGCGGCAGCTCGCTGATTACGAGTCAGGAACGACAGCGCGCATCTATCCTTGCCAGGAATTAGGTCCGTAGAGTTTCCACATTTTTCCCAACAAGCCGCCCATAAATATTCAGCAGAACATGCGAGGGAATAAAATCTGCAACGTTCCCCTCCCGGTGGGTCCGGTGGCAAAGGTGGAGCTGAGCATCGCTGCTCTCCCGCCCGGTGATGAAAAGGTTTCCAGCTGCTCGCGCCAACTCACCGCCGGTGCAGCGTACCGTCCTCTCACAATTTACATAATACATTGATATTCAGGTTGTATTCCTTCTCCAGAGCTGATAAGAAATACATTTAGAAAATGTATATTATACACATCTCAGGCTGCGCAGGATCACCTGGAAGTACAAACACCCGACTAAGGCTGAAAGGCGCTGTAACCTATTAAACCTGTTGACCTGTACAAACCTATCAACCCAGGAGATAAAAGTACTATGACCCACCAAGGAAACGCAGGTGCTCAAAACCAGAGGGGGACCCGGGGGGGGACTGCGCAGCTCTGGTGGCCGCGTCAGCATCACTGTCACAACATCGCGGGAGTCCTCCCGGGCTATCGGCAGAGCAAATGCCCGTAGTTACATGTGCTCAAATCCACACGTGTGTCTCTGCTGTGCTGCTTCAACGCTAATCACCCAATCCCAGACTGGTGGGGTTTGGAAGGGCCCTCTGGAGCTCCCCCATCCCACCCCCCGCCAGAGCAGGGGCACCTCCAGCAGTGGCACAGGACGGCGTCCAGGCGGGTTTGGGATGGCTCCAGAGGGGGAGACTCCCCCACCTCTCTGGGCAGCCTGTGCCACTGCTCTGCCGCCCTCACAGCAGAGAAGGCCCTCCTCAGGTGGAGATGGAACTGCCCATGGTCACGTTTGTGCCCGTTCCCTCTTGTCCTGTCACTGGGCACCACTGGACACAGACTGTCCCCATCCCCCCGGCACCCTCCCTTGAAGGATTGATCAGCGTTGATGAGATCCCCCTCAGTCTTCTTTTGTCTAGACTGCAAGCCCCAAGTCCCTCAGCCTTTCAATTACTTGTGATTTTGGACCACGTGGAAGTGCAAAAAGGGTTTTTTTAGCTTCACTAGTTCCCCTGAAATTGAGAAAATAGTTGGAGTTTAAAAGAGATGCTTCTTTCCTTTGCTCCAAAGAGTCCGTCTGTGCGAGAGGACGGTATCTCCCAGCTCTGCGCAGCAAAGGGTGAGGGGCTGGTGGCGGTGGGGGCCTGTGGCTGCGGAGCCACACGGAGCCCCCCCAACCCCGCACAAATCACCGGGTGCACGTGAGCAAGCCCAAAAGAATTCCCCAGAACTAACCGCGATCGGTTCAGCCTTATGTCCTACCACCCGATATGCTTTAGCATCTTTTCTCGGGTACGCCTCTAACAAAACCCACTATCTACAAGAAAAATGCTGCTCTGTCCCTCCGCTGTGCTCCAGTCACCTCTCCTGCTGTAGCTTGGTGCAATGAAGTGTAAAACACATGCAGCCAAAAAGGAATAAAAATAAAGCAGAGAAATGGGTTTTATGTAAAAATAAAATTTGAATGAAAGTATGTTCGCAAAATACATAAGCAGATACTCTGCAGTCTTTGGCAAAAAAAATATCACCCGGGTTGTCACAAAGAAAATTTTAGTTCCAGTACGTCGCCAAAGGGGACAGACCTTTATTTAGGAAACTGAAAAAGTAGAAATGCAAAGCAAATTAAAAAATCAATTACTTAAACCAAGGTTTCTCACTTTTTGATTTAAATCATGATTAAAAGCAGTTACTTGACTCACTGATTTAAATCAATCCACACCATCTCTCTCAGATGATCTCAAGCAGTTAAATAAGAAAAGAGAATATCATCAATAACCCATCTGTGTCACAGATGAGAAAGCGTCCCCGCGGGACCGCTTTTCCCCGTTTTTCATGCGGTGATCCCTAGATTTTTGAGGAGTGGCGCAAGCCCAGAGGAAGCCACGAAAACGCAAGAGGCGGTACCTGCAAGTCCGTTACGGGAGAGAGGAGCGGCGAGGGCTCACACGGCCAGGACACATAAAAACTATACATTTACACTCCCTAAACAGCTTCCAAAGCATCCTTAAGTGCCATGGGTGTAAATTACGTGTTTCACAAAAATGACTTTTTCTGCTGATGCTGCCCCTGCCTTGGGAAAATTTGCACAGGAAAAAGGGACGGGGATGGGGCCGATGCTCCTGAGGATGGTGAAATCCCCCACCGGCACGTCTCTGCCCCTCTCACACCCGCTGCTCCATCAACCGCCGTCCCCGGTCCCTCGGGGCGAACAGAGGTGGCCCCGGGAGCTCCCGCAACCACCCACCTGCAGTGAGGGCGACCAGCCTTCCTTAAGGAGATGATAAACTGGACTGGGGAGGAAAAAAACCCCCTACATCTGAGGGGGGAAGGAGGGCAGAAAAGCCAAGCGAGGGTGGCTGGGTGTGCGGGGCGAGCGCCGGGGCTCGGTGGGTGCCGGAGCCGCCGTCGCAGGGCTGTTTGCCGTGTTTGGACATATTCCCTTCAGGCTGCGGTTCCCAAGTTGTCTAATTGTCCTTGATGTATCTTCTCTCCCCCAGGAACGCCATCCAGACCTAGCAGCTCCAGATGTCTGAATATTATGCAGGAAGCCGGTAAACAAATTCCTCCTATTTTTCCTGCTAGCAATTAGAAACGTAGGAAGAACACATTGCTTAACAGGCGAGGAATCCGCCAAAGATATTTCACATGCATTTACAGCGGCTTAATGACTCTGGAATAGGTGATAAACACTGAATACTGTAAGTCTTTTAGATTACCCCTCGTTGCTACAAAATCAGGCTTTGTGAAAAAGTAAAAATGAGGAAAAAAAAAAAAAAAAAAAAGCAAGAGTTGAAATAGGAGTTAAAGTTGGGCTAAACTTGTGATTACAGCTGCTTCCAGAGTAAGCATCAAACGCTATGGGAAGAGAGCAGCGCTGCCACCTCCCCTCAAACAGCTGCTTCAAGTAGTTTCAACTTTTTCACTCAACTTTAGCTTCAGAGCAGGTCCCTGCCTAGTTCCCGCGCCTTCCCTCCCCATTAATTTCTTTGCATGCTTGAGCAATCCTGCCCTAGCAGGAGGGACGGCTTAGGTGGCTTCAGGAGTCTTTTCCAGCATTAATTGTTATGATTTTAGAGCCCCACGGGGTGAAGACTTTGAAAAGGAGAATTTGTTCCGAAGGTTGGGAGGAAAATGAAAAAATCCAGCACCGCGGCCATGCACAGCACCGGTGCCGGGAAACCGGGGATGAGAATTCAATCGTTCCAGCTCACGGGCTGAAGGCACGGCGCTCGTGGAAAGCACAAGCCACGCATCCGCGTGCCTGAAGTTTACAAGTTGCAGAAGTTCAGGAGCAACCGAATAAATAACCCAACTTTCACAGGCAACCTGGGGAAGAACTCCTCTGGCTCGATGTTTGCTGTGAAAAAAGACCTTTATTGGGGCTGGGACAGCTGTCCTGGAGCAATCAGCGCCGTGGCACTTTCTGGGAGAGTTATGTTTGTCTCTGTTTCAGACCAAGGACTGAGCTGAGATTTCTTGTTGATGACCAAAAAAAACCAACTCCAAAACAACGGTACTATTTTCACAAAAAAATAGCTGTCCCAGAGTTGATTTACAATCTTTTTAGGCTGTTTTTTGGCCTTACAGCAGACACGAGAGATGTACTGCCCTGAAGCAGTGGGAAAACCTAGACCGAGGCAGAGGCGGCTCCTCCGTTCCACCTTCAGGGTGTTTGGCATGTGGCACGTCAATGGCCATCAACGCACCTCTCTGAGCGTCCCCCGCTGCAGCCACCAACTCTTGGATGCCTGGACACTGTCCCGCGCAATCTGCTGTAGGTGCCCCTGCTCTGGCAGGGGGGTTGGACTAGATGAGCTCCAGAGGTCCCTTCCAACCCTGACCATTCTGTGATTCTGTGGGCACTCGGCTCTGTCCCTGTTGTCCCCTGTCCCACCAATGGCCGACCCCTCCTTTTGCCCAAGCCCCGATGATGTGCTGCCCGTCCCCAGCCGTGGGTGCACCCGTGCAGGTACCACACGCACACCCGCTTGGACGAGTGTCCCATCACCCTGAGCCTGCCCAGCCCTCGCTCCCTGAGGCGCCCCATCACCCTTGCTCACCACCCCTGCCAAGCTACATGGGTGAGATGGCCACCACCCTCATCACTCCATCACAGTCCGGCGATGTCAGCCCCAAAGGGAATCTGACATTCACTCTAAGTTACATTGCATCCCATTCTTGTACACCGCTCCAAAACATGGTTTGTGGTCACGGTGACAAAATTCTCCTTCTTGGCATCGCCCTGCCCAAGCAGCGAGCTGCCACCGCTACTGCGCACCGCGGGCAAAAGCCAAGGCAGGCAGGAACCGATGCTGCAGTGTAATACTTCAGCTGCTTCCGTTACATCTTTGCTGATCTCTTTGCGACGGTGGAGCAAGCTTCCACGAGCATCCCGGGCCCCAAGCCGCATTATGGAAAGCGGCAGCTCTCCGCTGCGGCCTCCAACTGCAGTGCAAAGGCAGGAGCTGCATTTTCCAGAGTCTTTTCATCCAATTATTTTTTCCCTCCTAAACAAACACATTGCTGAGGATCTAAATCACCCGGAGCATTCCTGACTGCCCGTGTTTCCTCGTGCCGGTGCCACAAGCGGGCAGAAAGCATTCGGTGCCACCACTGCTTAGGGAAAGGTGCGGGAAACCCAACACGAGATCCTCGCATCTTTTTCGAGCCTTCTCAAATGAAGGTTTAAAATAGAAGCGGTGATACGATGATTGCATCGTTAGTGACCACAGCAGCTTAACTAGTTGTCTCAGGGCAAGAGCCGAGAGGAACACGAGCGTGAAGTTGCTGCGCGAAATGATGTCTACATCAAGCAGCGTTCACAGGTGAGGCACAGAACCATCCGCTTACCCCCATGGTGACCCCTAATGCCAGCTCTGCAGAGGGTATTTAAAGATCCCTTTCGAACTCATTATTCTTAAGCAGAAATAAACTGCGAACATGCAAAATAAGTGTGTCCGCTTGCTATTTTCATCATCTCTTCCAGCACGCTTCATCTGGCTCAGGTGTGTGTCGAGTATATACCTGTTGGAGGACTAAGATCATGCCTGCTTCTTACTGCGATGAAGGAATTAAATACAAAATCTTCTGTAGGAAGCAATTGTGAAGTGTGGAAGTTTCTAGTCAGGCAAATAAATTGGATTTAAGTATATTACAGTCATAATCTTTTTCTGCCTCTCTCCAGACAGCCTTTGTACATGGAGAAATGAGAATGTATTCTCAGACAAATCTTGACCTGAGGGAGAAGGCTGCGGGAATCTGGATTTTCAATAACATAAGACAATAAAGCTCAGACTTCTAACCTGCCGCAATATGGTAAAAGTATAAAGAGCTTAGCAACTAATAAAAGAAAAGGGTCTTCCAACTCATATTTGAAGATCTAGACCCCCAAAAGGACACTTCATAAAGATCATAATGGGTTAGTCAGTATCTAACAGATACCATGTACCTTGTTGACCAATTGTCTGACAGTTGTCTTCTGCAGGCCTGGATATTAATAAGCCTTCTGTTGATTTCCTTGGGGTATTTTGTCTTCGTAATTGTACATCTACTTGTTGTGACACTGCAGCTTGCTATATATTTATTTAATGCGTTTCCTATAGCAAAAAAAAAAAAAAAAAAATTGTATGTATGCTATTGTTTTCCTTAGATGATATGCATACACTGCAAATTTCATCTCCCTCTGAGGTATAGTGAATCAAAGCCGTTACAGTGTGAGGGAGAGCACACGGTCTTGGGGCAAAGAGGAAATCCAGATGTGTTTTCCCCTTAGGTGTGAATATGTCTTACTCCTTGCATTACACAGGGAATATAAAAGGATTCAATTATCGCTGCATTTTCATTTCTAATAATAACAAAAACTTGTTCGAGAAGGTATTCCAGTTAAATAATATTTTGACAGATAATGCCAGTGTAAAGTAGCCGTCACTCACGCAGCAAGATCAAGGGGAAATAGATGCATAAGAAAGATCACAGGGTGGCTTATGTAGTGAAAATGAAGCCTGTTAAAAACTCCTCTTGCTAACAAAACAGACTGTCTGCAGCTTGATCCCACTCTCACCATTTTCTGTACAGCTACAGAATAAAATGCAAATATTTAGAGATTGCATGTTATATATAAATTGCAGTTTCCCATAGATTCTCAAATACAGGCATATTTAGAAGTCCTCTATATTTTCACAGCTCCCTCAGTTATCCCAGTCGTGCCCCAACGGCCATAAAACATCAGGACAGAGCGAGACGGGGCGGCTTGAAGCCTCTCCGCCGGTTTTTGCAGTCCTTGGCCAGGCGATCCTTCTCCTGATGCACCAGACGCACTCCAGGTCACGGCCAGGACACCTCCAGCGGCTGCGAGAGGCTGCCCATCCCGACGCAAGTCTGAAAACACCAGATTCGCCCATACGTCATCGCCTTTATTTGTCCGCTGAAACACAACGCGGCCCCATTTGTTACTTTGCCCGTCTCTCCTGTCGCTTGCAGCAGTCTGTGCCCTCATTTCAGCTACGTGGCAACTTGCTTGATGGCACCCACCTTACACACCTTTTGGCTACGTTCGCCTACAAGTTTATCCTGTGCAAAAGGAAAATGCTCATTCTTCAAGTTCTGCACACAACTCCACGCAAATGCTTTATCACAACCCTCTTTCAGCCTCTAACCCCCGGCGCCGATGCCCAGGCCGTGCTCATCCCGGCTCCCAGCCCCACCACAAAGCCCTCGTGTGGGTCGGGAGCAGCCCCGGGGTCAGCCCCTGCTGCTGCTGCTCCTCCCGTGAGCCTTTCCATGTCCAGCCTCCAGCGCGGGATTCAACGGAGATAAATAGGACACCACCATCCATGCCGGAAAAGACATAGGAGAGCACTAAGGAGAACATTAAAATTAAGAATATAATGGTTTACTACAGCAGCAAAAGCGTGATGTGAACATCTGCGTGCGGCAAAGGGGTCTGCAGGTAACGGCCCGGCTCTGAGGTCGCTCCATACCTGATCCTGGCACATCACCAGGATGAGAGAAATTGTGGGAAGCAAGAGGAATAACAGATGTGGTTAGAGGTATTTGTGTAGAGGGTAGATTAAATTACAGCTAGTCACAGTATTTAAGAATAAGTCTCCAAAGTTTCTATACAAGTTCTGAAAGAGCTCATTGAGCACTATGAGCTATAACCGATATTTAAAAGCTATTCAGCTTTTAAAAAACAGATTGATTTTTTTTTTTTTTTTTTGCAGAGCTGAACTTCTGCTGGAAACTGAGCACAAAGCTGAAATGTGGGGTTAAGAAGATACACACACGTTCAGAGGAGTCGCTGCTGTTCTCTCCAACAGGTCCCACATCAGACATGGCAAATCCCCACTCCTCCTCCCAAAACTGCCCCTCCACCCAAGGCAGCCCCCGGGTGCTGTGCCTGGGTGCCAGAAGAGGGACGAGGCCATCGGGGCGCCGGTCCAAGTCACAGGGAACTGCACGACACCCAGGAGATATCTTAACCCACCCAGAAGGAATTCATTTTTAGGAAGTTTCCTGACATTAGGAATTTTTTTTTTCCTTTAAGCATTCAGTATTAGTGACAGAAACAGAGAAGGCAGAAGGATGCGCTGTGCCAGGAGCGACAGCATCTACAGCACATGGCATTGGCCACCTGCGAGTCAGTTGTTTGTCTTTTTCTTTTAAACCCTCCGACAGATTTACAAGATAAGGCAAGTGTAACTGAAGCTAACGAGCATCTGATTTTGTCCTTCGTTTTTCCTGGCAAACTAACTTACAGAGTCATAGCTGAGACCTGCAGCTACACTTGGGAAGAGAATAATAAAATTATTTGCTACAGAGTGCACTATATTTTAGTAATTTTGCAGTGGCTTTATGAAACCATCACTGAAAAGTTTGGCTTCATTCCCCCTTTTTACCTGAAATTCTTTAAATAAGTTTCTGTAAATAAGTTTCTCTGAATGAACAACAAATGGATTTTACTTCCCCACTAAAACTCATTAAAATAGTCTAAAATCCATTTAATACTAACACTGTGGCCATCTTTGATCCCTATGAGATAACGTAACTTCAAAATAGAAGGTAACATCCGTGATGGTGACATTTACTATAGAAATAAAAGAGTACATAATGCAAATCACCCATCCAGATTTTTTACTCCAGGCTCCCCTTTTCAGGCAGCAGCAGAAAGAATCTAGATTTCGCACTGAAATTTGTGTTATTTGCTCGCTTGCTTGCTTATGAGTACGCTTCACATCCGAGAAGAAACTAAAGAAGCTGGAGAGTGGATTTCTTCCTCCAGGAGGAGCTCCCAGCCCACCCCCAGCCCCCGCCAGGCTGTTGATCCCATTGCAGAGCCATTTATGGTTCAGAGAAACACAGGGGCTGTGAGAGTGCTCATTGTGTCGCTGGGGTACGTGCACGTGGAGCTGCTCGTCCTCAGCCCATCCTTGTGTGTCCCACCGAGTCACAGGGACCTCCCGGCACTTGCCCCATGAGACACGGCAGAGCAGGGTTGGACCTGCTCCCGTCACACGGTCTTACACCCATCCTACCTTGGAGATATCAGCAAGAAAACACCCCGTTCAGAGGATTTATTCTGCTATCTGTGTTGTGAGGAGATGTATCTTGGTGTCTTATCAGCATTCCCTACTGCCAGCTCTGCAGGTCTGTCCCCAAAACACAGATCTCATGTTCCTTCCTGCCAAGGAGCCGCTGGAGGAGACATGGGACAGTCCAAGGGCTGCACACGGGGACTTTCAACCGTAACTATGATGAAGCACGAGTTTTAATGCAACAAACGTGCAGAATCTTGTGCTGAAAATGAACAAAAATTTCACCCATGGAGCCCAAGATGTGATCAAACCTCATGTGGCTGAACTAGAGAGAATTTGGGGAAAATACTATACTGATGACCTCAAAAGCACCAGTAACTTCGTCCAAAACCTAACCAATGGAATCTGGTGTGCCACGATACCAGGAGTGCTCCAGGCATGCACAGGCATAGACAAGACACGCTGATGCCCCAGTGAATACTATATTTTAGGCAACACACCTCAGCAGCTCCTGCCTGCTGCTCATCATTTCTTGCCTTGTTTCATTGATCTACAACTTCGACATATATGTTTTCCAGTTGATGTTTAACTTTGAAGAGCAAACCCAGTATTTGCTGCCTCTCTGGTGATGTGAAACCGGACCAAGACACCGCGATGGGAAGTGGGCAGGGGCTTATCTCCTTTTCCTTCTGTATTTAATCGCTAAAGGTGCGGTTAGTAACCAAACGCAAGGATTTGTGGTCCAGCAGCTAATAACACCCGGGCACTTGCCGGAGGAGACAGAGTAAAACGGCCTAATGTGCTCTTGCCATGTGGTAATTTTCCAGATAAATGGACAGTTGCTTCAGCAGTTCCACTGTTGAAGGTCAATGATCCATATAATACGGGCAATTACAGAAGTATTTCCATTGCAGACTCTCCGACAAATTTTTAGGGCGAGACAACAGATAAACTGTAGCAAAGGTACGAAGATGCGGGTACCGGGCTTGAAACCCCGCGCCCCAGCTCCTGTCTGGTACCCGCTGGAGGACCCAACTCTCCCTCCCCCCAGCTCATGTGATCAAGTGTCTGTGCCCATCGTACTGCCCCTTTTTCCTCTTATTTTGACATTGCTTAATCCTCTTTTAATACTGAGCCTAAATCACCCACTCATCGCTTTCATGCCGTCTGCTGTTTTCCTGCCTTCGAGTTCAAAGTTAAGCACTTGGCTATTTTATAAAGATTCTCTAGGGCTGAAAAAAAGGGGAAAAAAAGAATCAAATAAGGGAAAACTCCTCAGCAATTTGAAAACTTGGGCTCCCGGTGGATACACAAACATAACCACTTCTAATTGCATTTCAAAGAAAAGGCAGAGCGCATTCTCAGGGAGTATGTACTGCCGATGCACTTACAAACGCTACACAGAGCTAGCCGAAGTCATGGCTTACATGCTAACGGTGTATTCATCGGAAAGAGGATTCTGAGCGATACACGGATTGAAATAAATAATTGTTTTGTGTAATGAAGTGTGCATGAGGAAATAACCGCTTGTACCACGGCACAGATTGTTTTAGCATTACTTGCATCCTCAAAAAGCGCCGACACTTGCTGCGCGGTATTACAACCTGCCACGAGAAATCGATACCAAAACCTCTGAAAAATATTTAAGAGCATCCTGGAGTCACTCCCCAGCAACACCAACGTTTCCAGCTCTGAGCTTGTAAAAACAAAGAGTTTCTTGCAGTTTCAGCAGCTGCTTATAAAACGTCTACATGCAACAACAAAATGTAAAATATACAGGTGCCCTCAGTCATCCAAGTGCTGTAGAAGTTTAACGATAAACACATAAGACCCTGAAAGACTTTTGTGATTTCTGATGGGAATACATTAAACCTGTAGTAGTGCTTCCCTTGTGAATTGTACTTCTGTTTCAGTTTCAGTTTACTGCTGCTTTTACCCATCATGTAAGAGACAGACTGCCATTTCATTCCACCAAAATGAACGGGAAACATCAGTAAAGAGCAGCCTTAATGGCGGGGGAATTCACCAGGGACGGACTTTGGAGTTGTTCAAGAACCTATTTCAAAATTTAAGCAGATTTTGCTAAAAAGGAAAGAGAGAAGAAAGACAGAGACTTGAAATGCTGGAATTTAACCTTCATGTAGGCAATGAAAAGCCGCGTGCGGTGCTACCCCAGGCAGCGGCCGTCCCTCCCCTCCCCGCCAGCGGGAGCGCCAGCCCCTTCGCAGAAGCCAGGACTCCTGCAAATAAGTGATCTTGCACGAGATTAATTAGTAGAGAAAAGCTTCTGGATGTGTGAGGGCAGTGGCTCATTGATGGAACACGTATCAACAATCCGCAGCCGCGTAAGGGCCACACGCGTCAGAGCTCAGCACGTACTGCGGAATTGGCACCGACTCGCCTCTCTGGAGGAGAGGAGCAGGGATGGGGACCGGACAGCCCAAGGGCTGAGCCCCTCGTCCCTCCTCCCCTCAGGTCCCTCTTGCCCACCAGCACCGGATTTAAACATGCAGGAGAGAGCTCTCCATACTACAACACCCCAATTAAGAAATTAATGAGTTACGTAGCTGCCTTCTGCAAAGTATCACCATGCCATGCTCCTGAGGCAGTTCTGTAACGTACGGTTACACATGTGATGTCTAATCCAGCAAAAGGAAGAAGCTGCTTATTTGGCAAGGTTGTCATTAGGAGAGTCTGTTTTGACTCGAATTAATGCCAATGTTTGTAACATTTGAAAAAAACTATTCATCTATTATCACTGTGCAGAGCAGCTCCTGTGAGGAAGTCCCACACGTTTGCTCCAAATTTTTTCTGGAAGACACATCCCAGCTGGTGACGTGAAAAGGATAAATTTATCCTCTTTAACGTGAGCCGAGGCCACTAACAGGAATCAAATACACCGCTTTTCCATGTCCTGGACAGCAGCTCATTGGACACAATAATATTCCTGTTTATACACAAAACAAACTCCCCCCCGAAACCATCCCCCAACCCTGTTTTCCCTTGTAAAAAATTATGTCATTGCATGCTCTTGCAGAAAATTACATAAAAGTTGACTCTATTATGATTAATTGTCCCCACGGCTTCTTGTAAAATTTTCAAAGTTCCAGCTGGTCACACAGGGTTTAGTTTACAAAAGTGTTGCACATTATTAGATTCCCTGATAAAGTGTGTTCTTTTGTGATTCAGAAAACCGCTTCTCCTCCAGACAACTGGCATCCTCTTTGTTATTCACCCCAGAGATGCACCAGCCAAAAATGGAGTGCACTCAGATGAAGAAAAAAAAAAAAAAGGTATTCCCAATCAGACATGCAAATTAAGCATTACTTATGCTGTGTAAACAAAACACTACCGAAGTTGGAGCCTGAGCTCTCCCCGCGCCACGCGGGCTGGGAGCGCAGGGCGACAGGGTGGCCAGGGCGCGCTGCCCCTGCTGTCACCCGGAGCATGAGCGCTTGTCCCGGTTTCAGCGACACGGGACTAATTTCTCTTCTCATCCCTGGGAAAAACCACACTTTTAGAAGACTCTAGTGTCTGAATCAGTGAAAATATTTACTTTATAGCCAGCTACGGTGTGTGCGTTTCAGGGTCTCAGTGTTTTCAAGCTCACCAGGTGTGGGGATGAGGAGGAAGATCTGAGCACTTGACCCAAGCTGCCAACAGGACTATTTCACACCATCAACATCACATTCAATAGAAATTAGAAAGTTTGCAGCAAAGTTCTCTCTTTCCCATGATGGCTGCCACCCCGGCTTCTACGTATGGAATGGGCTGGGGATAATCTTTGCATGTTCTGTATTGGTATCAGGATCAATATTGGTTCTTTAGTGTTATTAATGGGAACTATCTAATCTTCCTCCATTAAATCTGTTTATACTTCAGCTCCCGGGTTTCCTTGGGTTTGCCCCAAGTCCCTTTCCCGGGTGGGGAGGGGTCATCAGGTGATAGAATGACTGTCCAAACGACAATAAGTTGTTATGGGTTTCTCAAACCATAACAGGGCTCAACACCGCAGCCACCCGCCCGGGGCAGTCCCAGGGAAGGTCCTGGCTCTGAATCCCGCTCCAGTCATATTTAACTTCTGATAAGTGCCAACCGAGGAAGTCAGAACAGAGGGGACGTAACACTGCCCACACCACTACCACCACTACCCTTCCGCTCTCCTGCACGCACCCCAACCTTCACTCCACCACCGCCCATCTCCCCTCCAGCACACCTCCATACAACCCATCACTGGGGAGGGCTGAGAAGAAACCTACAGACACTCTCTGAGAAACACCACAGCCTTTTCTACCGGTGCCACATCACTGCAGCAGCATGGAAAAGCACATGCCGTGGCGGCTAATACAACCCGAGAGGAAAAGCAGTATGGAGGAAGGCTGGACCAATGGGAACACCAGAGGGCTGTACTCATCTCCATTCTGCCAAGTGTCAGAGCCGGACTGAAAAGCGTGTTGAAGTAGACGGTGCAGATCAGAAGGAAACTTTACGGAGAACGAGAAGGAAGCACACACAAAAGTGTGTTCTGGGAACAGAAGCTGGTTCTGTTGGTCTACCAATATCGCAGTTCGGATTTCTCCATCACCACCATGTGTACACGTCCCTTAGCACTAACCTGGCACACAAGCGAAAATCCAGAACCGCAGTTGTTTCCGAGAATGCTAATAAATAATCCAAGTCTCCTCATCTCCTGCCGCCTGTTTTCCCCTCACTTTGTATTATGCAAAAAGGAAAAAATATTATCATCCTTATAGCATTCCTTCTTGAAAGGCACGCATTTCAAATACCATAAAGAAGTATTGTCATAATGAGGTTAATGACAATAGGGTTTCCAATATCAAAGAGCCAACATGCAGCTGCTTTATAGTATGGAGTGATATAGCACAGAGCTCCATAATGAGAGTAGAGAGTTTTTGGGTTACGCATTTTAATGAGTTTGTAATAAGCAAACTACTACAGAAGCGGTAATTTGCATTTCACAGCACTATTTAGATAGAATACTTTGTTAACACTCACTACATTGAAGCAGGAAAATTAGCCCAACTTCATAAGGATTTAGAGTCTGAACATGCACAGGCCGTCGCGGAGAAGATTATATGCTTTTAGAGTCAAAAGAAAAGTATTTGGCAATACGCATGGGGAGAGAAAATAGAGGAAAGGAAAGCAATACCTGTGCCTTTTTTTGACCTATAGAATAAGTAGAAATAACCGCTGTGTGTTTCACGTCGCGTACGCCTCATTTGATGTCTCAGTTTGTACCTTGCAGTGGTGAAGCACATCGGCGCTTCTTATGAAAGAAAGACCGGCGATATTGAGCGCAAACTAATTCTGCAATAGCTGCGTACCAGCGTGTGTAAAGGCTCGTTTTGTGCCCCAAACCTGGCAGCCACCGCCGACGCTGCTCAGCTCTGCTGCCTCGGATGCTTGACTCATCGCCCCCATCTCCCGCAGCACGAATCCAGCCTAGAAGTTAAAAAAAAATAAATGTCTGAGGTACACGGTGTGCATATAGCACCACGCACACCGTGCTCCACGGAGCACCGCGCTGCGCTCATTACAGCTCATTCGATAAAGAGATGTACCTTAAGAACAATGCATTCATCTATTAATGTTCCTTATGGGAGACATAATCAGCTTCATTAGAAGTCATTATTATGGTAAAACCCCGGAAAAAAAACATCATGTACAAGGAGGCAGCGTGATCAATTAAAAAGCTAGAATATGTGACTAATATTGACAGATGTTTACAGGAATCGCCGTGGGAGGTCAGGCGCTCCAGCAGGGTGGCAGCTCCCATGGGCACAGCCCACCCCGTGCCCACAGCCTTCCCGGGACCGGCCACGGAGCCAGACACAGCAAGGAGGGCGCTTGTCCTCCCTGGGAGGAAGGAACACGAAATATGGGTGCGACCACTGGACTACCACAGGTCAGTGAACATGTCCGCAGCTGCCCCACGGCGGCAGGAGATGCTGCGCTGTGCCCCAGGGCAGCCCCCCTCCGCCTACCCCAGGATCCCACCACTCCAGTCTGCACATTTTTCTCAGCAAACTGTGCAGAAAGTATTGTCTGAAGACAAAAAAAAAAAAAATAAAAAATTCAACAATGAAGTTGAAAGCTATTAAACTTTTCAAACAGAGAATTATTTTGTTGTGGGGAGTTTTTTTTGGTTACTCAGAAAGCTCCTCTCACTTCCTGACAGTGCTTTTCACTGTCCTACCAGCCCCAACTTCTTATGAAAGGCAGATTGGGGTAGATACATCTTTTTCCAGGTCACAAAACTCCCGCCAGCAAAGACCACACCAGCTCTGCTGTCTGCCAGCAGAGATACCCGAGAGAGCACCAGCAGCGATGGGGGAAGCCCCCTCGGAAGCCCCCAGGCAGCCCCTGCCCCAGCCCCAGGGCAGGGCACAGCTCAGGTCGACGCCAAGAGCCCCTCACGGGGTGCAGGGCGCCTTTTGGGTTGATGCATATACGATTCGGAACAGTTTGGAGGCAGTGCTCCGTGTCAAACAGGAGGCCAAGCTCCGGCGGCACCATGGCCTTTCCCGAGGCTGAGCATCCTCGCCCATAAGGTCCGGGAAATTACAGCTTGCGCTTGGCAAGATGTTATTTTTAAGCCTTAACAAACACAGCCTTGATCTTCTTAAACAGTTTGGATCCGCTCTGCCATCCAGATTCACAGCTCACCAGCTGACTCGGTTTTGGGTACGTCTCTGACACAGCAAAACAAGACTTGGGCTCGGGCAGGAATTCAGACCCGCGAGCTACTAAAAGCTTTTCCCATTGCGTATATCAGTGTAAAAGTTGAGAGCTGTTATTCACCAGGACTAATTCATCAGTCGCTGTGAAGTCGATAGCATTGATTTCGGTGGGACTGGGGTTTCGCTCCGCCGCAAAGAGTTGTTCCAGTAAGAGCCGGGTGACAGGGAGAGCTCCAGGAGCGCAGCAGCCAATGGCTCCCGGGAACGGCTTTCCTGCGAGGAGCTCAGCGGTGCCAAGACTACGGGAGCCAGGGGGAAGGTACCCAAGTGTTGCTCATTTCGAAGCATACTCTATCTTTGACCTCCCAGGAATTTTCCCCACAAGCTAACATTTAGGAAAAAAGGCATAGGACGCAGAGAGCGCTCCTCAGCGCCCAGAACTTAAACACCTACAGCTGGAAGAAAGGGCTATTAAAATGCATTCGCTTGTAGCAGCTATTACTTGATAATTTATTACTTAAGCAGAAAAAAAACAAAGTACACAGCAATACGTAGCCTTCAGAAGGAAGAGAGAGAAGAGGGAGCGCAGTCAGCGAGAGGCTCCACGGCCAAGGGGCAGCTGCAGGATCAGACCCTCCCCTGCCCGGAGACCCGGCTCCACTTCCTACCTGCAAATCTTAATTTGAGCATAACGACACTGCACCCACACCACGGCAAGCCCACCACGCCGCGCACGGGTCCTGCTCAGCCCCGAGCAGCTCTCAGCCTCCCACTCAGCAGCCACGGTGCAGCAGAAGGCTCCAGTTGTCATTAAGCCTTCACAGAGCCGTTAGCTACATGATCAAATAAAGAGATACGGTAATTTACAGCAGTAAACTATAATCTCTTTTAAATAAAGAATTATTGCTTCCTCCTTCAGCAAGGACTTCAGCGCGCTGGGATGGCTCTTCCTTGAAGCACCGCAGTATCTCACTCGGGACTAAGCAGAAACACAGAAAAGCAGAGGGTACGTTCAAGAAAGCGTTGTAGAAGGGGACGGTGTGCCCGGGCGCGTTGTGCAGATGCTCGCTGCAGAGCCTTAAAACACTTTCACAATCATTCACATCACAACCCGGCGGGATCTTTGCTCTTGCGAAGCATCCGCTTAGTTCCACGAGTGCGGCTGCGCCTGTAGCACAGCGCGGGGAAGACTGGGAAAGTAGCGATAAAAGTCAGAGAAGGAGGGAATAGCAGCCACAGTACACGCCGAGAAACTCCCGATTGCGAGTTGGAAACGCAACCTTCGCAGCTTTGTCTCCAGCCTACCCTGTGTGGGTATTATCTGTCCCTGCTGCGCCTCGCACGGGGCCAGTCGCGCTCGGCACATCTGAGGGAGCGCTCGCTAAGCCCCCTGTCCACACAGCTTTAAAAATAGTCCACGAGAACAACTGTTCCCTCCACCAGTGGGGCGGGGGGGGGAAGGAGGGGGACCGCCATGCGAGAGCCGGGCTTCGCTCCTGGTCAGCTGGAACAGCCACCACGCTGGCGCGCGTGCCGCACGTCCAACGTCTCAACTGGATGGAAAAAAAGGACAGAAATAAGGCAAACGCTGGCTGGCACGGCCCTCGGCGCTGGGAACGAGCCCTGCCCGGCACGCACGCAGGCTGTCGCCTCTGTCCCCGGCAGCGTTTCCAGCCCTGGAGCCAGCAGCCCAATTAAAGAAGTTTGAAAGGTTTCTCTGAAGAGTTTGAGATGAGGCCCCACCAGCCACCTTACAAAGGAATAACCAGTAGATGGCAGGCCTGCAAAGCCTGATAAGATCACGCAAGTTCATTTTACTTCAGAAAGAGGAGACAGAATGATATTTTAAAGACAAATGTTTTTATACTTTAACTACCCTAACAGGATCTATTAGTACATCTGCAGAGATATTTTAAAGAGTTATGGCTACAGGATCACAATTAGTGCACCAAACAACCCCGATCAGGAAGATCCATTCAAGTCAAAGCTGTTTTTCGAAACCAAATAAAGTAGAGCATCTAATAAAGTGCAGATAGTTTCTCTACAGCAATACCCAGCTCATTTTAGGCAGCAGCCAAGTCAATTTAGGACTATCGCCATCAACATGTTTGTTAGATGGCGAAGGCATATCAGAAGCACAAGCATGTACCAGTGCCTGCCTCCAGCCCCCACACAAAACAAATATCCTATTCCTCCCTTTCATTATTTTTTCATTAAGATAAAACCCACATCTTGCCCAAATCAGTCACGCACCACATTCACAGTCATGCACCGGGCAGTACGGGTCCCACCATAACGCTCGCAATACAAAAAATACCATTTTTAAACATATCAGCAATTTTAAAATATCAGCTTACATGAGGAACAATCAGAGCTGTTCAGTCTCGGTGGGGCAAACCTGGTCCTGAGCAGCACCGGGAGACGCTCCTGCACTTAAGGGATCAGGCAGGGAGGGACGCGTCCCACACCAGCAGTGGCCTGAGGACACACATGGACATTTCCCTTCAGGATCACTCCAATGTTTCAGTACAGGACTTCCTTCCATAGGCAGCTTCGCTCAGTGCACTTTTACATTCACCTGATTTTAAGAGCTTTGTGGATATCAATCTGAATTTAATGGCATTTATAACACTCCTTCTAAGTCAATACAGGCAATTTTTGTATCAACTCATTTCATCTTACTGCGGCAATTTATTTTACTTTACTTTTCCTAACTTCTGAGTGAGAGCAGCGCCTCTCCTCTGTGTCCCAGCACACCCAGGGGGTCTGCAGGAGGGGTTTGCTCGCGAGAGCTCGGCCAGGGCCGGCGGTGGAGGCTGCGACACCAGCGGTGTCCCAGGCTGCTGTCAGTCCAAGCGGCTTCAGGTCTCTGCACTCCTCAGCGCTGCCAGAAGAGACCCATAATGGGCGGTTTGGTTTTCTTGCAATGCCCGGAGAAGATATTTCTTGACTTTGGCCTCATCACCATGAAATTATAGCCCTAAGATTACATCCCTGAGGCATTCCAGCTGTAACGAGCAGATACCAATCTGCATTTGTGGACACAGACTAGAACAAAACCATTAAGAGCACTGTCATTAGATGGTCAGCTCCGAAGTGTTTGAGATGCTCTCCCCATAGCACAGCTCCAGGCACAGGCTCCTACAAACGAGCCTTGTTAAGAAAATTCCCCCTCCCCCCCACTTCTTTTTTTGCACTGAAGCAGGGGGGGGGCGCGGAAGCAGCAGCAATTTGCTTTCCGATTTCCCTGTTCCACTTGCCTTTTCTGTGGGCATTAGTCCACATTTCACCTCTGGATTTATGCATTCTTTAAGTTCCTGCAGTGGGTAAGAGCAATGGCAGAGGGGGGTTTTTATCCTCGCTTGGCTTTCCAGCGACCTCCTCCCAGCTTCGCACCATCCTCAGAGTAAGAACTTAGAGCAAGTTCAGTAAAGCACAGTACATTATGGCATCCACGTGGGCTATTTTCCTCAGAGTAGGTGACATAAGCATACATGGGGTGTCACTGTCCAATATTAACACTGGACAAGAGACTTTTCCTGCTCTGGTACTCACTCTCAGGCACTCGCATCAAGCTGTCCAGCTCAACTGCTGCCCCAACCTGCAGGTGCTCCACACCCCGCAGCGCCCTCCGCTCCTAAAAGGAGGGTCCTCCCCACCTCTGAGCACCCAAAGGTTCGAGTTGCCCCTCTAAGGGAACGGCTGAGCTCCCACCAGCGTCAGGGAGGGGTTTCACCACACAGCTGGCACAGTAAAGCCATCCTGACTAATTACCACTCCACCCCAAATACATAAAAAAAATGATCAGAGTCCCTGCGCACACACGGTATCCCAAAGCTTAGACATTATTGTGCTTTTAAAACATGCAAGGTCAACACTCCAACGCTTCCTCAGTTGACTCACCATGAAGAACATAGCAGAGCCCCATTCATCCCACCAGAAGGAGCAAACTCTTCTTCCCACCAGGACGAGATCACTCCCACACACGCAGAAGCCTCTCCACCCACACATGTCCTCTTGCGTGTGAAGGAGACAGCACCACCACAAGTAACCCTCAGCTGAGGCAATCCCAAAGACCTCCAGGCCAGTGAGAGCCACCCAATAAATCCTCGCTGGGATTATCGCACCCACCTGAGCAAACCCTTCTCTTCCTGACGAAGCCATCGGCAGCACCTGGCACAGCACGTGTGGCGCAGCTGCCTCTGCCCGGCCTCACCGGCCGGGGAGTGAAACCAAACCCCAATTATTTCTTGCCCAGTCTCCCCCTCTACACCCGAGGGCGTGAATTTTGGGGGTGCTCCATGGGCGCTGCCGAGCTGGGGACACATCGCCCCTTCCTCTGTGTGATGCTTCAATGCAGCGCTCGGCGCCGCAGCCCGGGAGCTCCTCCGGGACCGGCGCACACCACTGCCGTTCACCGAATCTACAGACCAAAATCTCCCCCAGTGACAAAGGAGGAATTACTTGCCTGGGTCTCTGCGATAGGACGAGGGGGAATGGCTTCAAACTGGAAGAGGGGAGATTTAGATGAGATATGAGGAAGAAATTCTTTGCTGTGCGGGCGGTGAGACACTGGAACCAAGTGCCCGGAGAAGCGGTGGCTGCCCCATCCCTGGAGGTGGTCAAGGCCAGGTTGGACGGGGCTTGGAGCAACCTGGGCTGGTGGGAGGTGGCCCTGCCCGGGGTGGGGGGTGGCACTGGATGGTCTTCAAGGTCCCTTCCGACCCAAACCATTCTGCGATTCTATGATTCTAAAAATCCCAAATGAAGGATGGTTCTGCACACACAACACACCCACACTGCACTGCTGGAGGGGCCCTGGTGCTGCTGGAGACGTGTTGGCCCCACTGCGTGTGCTGGTACCGCCAACTCATGGGCAGGCAGCGGTGGCACGGTGCCCGGGACTCGCAGTGGACACACGGCCGAGCCTGCACAGCTCCTCCTGAACGCAGCCGGCGCACCACGCTCACCCACCGTTACCGACACGTTCCCTCTCGTCTGGGAAACCCCAGAGAGGAATGTGGAAGTGCAATACTGGATGGAACCGCTGGAGCCACCACGTCGGGTTGCCCACAATCCCAGGCAACCACATAATTGATGTCTCGTTTAAAAGATGCCCAGGACATCTCTGCAATGTGCTGCTGTAGACCGCAGACCCGTCCCCACACCCTCTACAGTGAACTCCAGCCCGGTGGGAAAGAGGTGACCCGAGCGCCGTGCCTTGCTGTGGGTGTCACAGGCTGAGCAGGACGTCAGCACCACAGCCCCCCCCCCGGCCACGGGTGCCCTCAGAGAAGTCTGGCCGGGCTGATGGCTCCTGGGAGAGGGGACACGGGAGGTCAGGGGACCCATGTCCCAGCCTTGTCCTCGGGGCACTGTAGGGGCGCATGCAGAGTCATCTTAAACTAATAAATATTACCCTTTATTATAATTTAAACTTTCAGATTCGCAGAATCATAGAATCACAGAATGGTTTGGGTTGGAAGGGCCCTTGAAGCCCATCCAGTGCCACCCCTGCCCTGGGCAGGGCCACCTCCCCCCAGCCCAGGTTGCTCCAAGCCCCGTCCAACCTGGCCTTGACCACCTCCAGGGATGGGGCAGCCACAGCTTCTCGGGGCAACCTGCCCCAGGGGATCACCACCCTCACGGCAAAGAACTTCTTCCTGATATCTCATCTAAATCTCCCCTCTTTCACTGTAAAACCGTTACCCCTCATCCTATCACAACAGGTCCCACCAAAACGTTTGTCCCCATCTTTCCCGTAGGCCCTCTTTAAGGGGGGCCAAAGACTGCGTCATTGTTCCCGGCAAGTTGGGACCTCATCTGCCTGAGCTCAGCCTGGGATGCCGTCGGAGTCCGCAGTGAGTGGCACAGTTACTGCACAGGGAAGCTCCGTACGGCAGAGCTGCGGACACAGCAGGGGTCAAACCCCCAAAATTGGTCCATCCATCAGCTGGTGGTGCTGTGGGTTGCAAGCGCTTCCTCGCACCACGGTGCCGGCCGCACTCAGCCATCGCCTGGGCTGCTCCGGCGTCGGGCAGCTCAACTGGTTTGTGCCAAACGCCGCGATGAATTCGCCGAGCAGCAAATCCCACTGCCCAGGGCAGGCGGGAGCAGAAGGTCCAGGGCCTAACGGGGAAGGTTTGGTACATTGGTATAGAAAATAAGGAGAAAATGGCATCGGCAGGAGTAATTAATCAGCGGGAAAAGCTTACCAAGAGTTGTTGTGCAGTCTCTGTTACCCACCTTTCATTTTTAATCAATATTATATATGGTGTCCATATTCAGAGAGGACTCCAGTGGAGCCCCGTGGGCTGTGTTATTCCAGGGATCAGCTCTGATGGGCTCAATGATTCACGGAGGATCGCTGAAGCAGTCCCGAGGCCTCTGGAAATCGCAGCTCCCAGGATTTAAGCATTAAAAGGAAGTGTGCTGTTATGTGTAACAAGTGATTATATGGCACTTAAACAGGAAATCAGATGCTTCTTATACTGCAGTATGTTAGGAAAAGAAACACGGTAATGGGCGAGGTGAGAGGTGGTTAATACCATAATGTTTCCCTGTACGCTACTGGTGGAACCATTCTGGAATATTGCATACAATTCGTAGCATATACATACACGAAAATGTCTCTGAAATATATAATGCTCGCTGAAATGTTGCATGAGGGAGTAAAAGATCACTGTCTGCTACTGTCTGAAAGATGATAAATACCAAGCAAGAAGGCAGCTTTTTTTCAGATGATCAAACTTGACATAATTGTGAATAGCAGGATTAGCGCAAGATTCGGTGCTTTACTCAGATTTACAGATACTGCGACCATCTGATTACAAGAGCCGCTCAGCTTCCAATTGAAATAAATATATAATTACTCGGCCTTCCTGAATATTTGGGTTAGTTTGAAAATAAAAGCTTTAAGGGAAAAATACCACAGGACAGATAAAGAACATCGGCCAAGTCGTATTTTTTTGTCCCTTTCTTTTGAGCATCTGAGCTTGTCAAAGAAAGTTTGAAGCTGCTAAAACCCAATTAACCTGAGAAATGTGTGCTGTGGAGCGGTGTCTCAGGGGGAGGCATCGAACCCCACTGCCTGGATCACCTCGACAAACCACCGGGCTTCGGTCTGCCGCGGGCAAAGGCTCTCCAAGTAACAAAATAAGATTTTTTTTTTCCCCTCCTGTTTTTACTGTTCTTTAGCTAATTTGAATTTATCAAGTTCAGTAAAATTAAAAAACAGCACGTAGCCACACATGGGCTGGCGGTACCTTTCTCAGGTGAAGGATGCTGCTGCTGATGATGCTGATGCTGATGCTGATTCGTGCCCCGTCCCTGCGCTGGACCCCCCGACGTGGCTGGGGCTGAGCCGAGGAGCCGGGAGCAGGGGGACTCCGGGCTGGGAGAGAAACGCACCGTCTCCCCGCAAAAGATATGTTTAATTGAAGCAGCGTGAGGGCAGTTGTAAAAGCTGACAGGTTTACATCCACATTATAAAGACAGAACAGAAGAGTTCGTCATCGACTCTAATCAATTTTTCCCTTTTTTTTGTGCATTAGGAGTTCTAGATAAATTGCATCGCGGCGTTTTAAATTGCTGAACAGCTTCAGGTGAACTTTACAGGTGTCAGCTGGCATCTATAAACTGTCCAAGAGTCCTATAAAAGACTGCGAAACAAGAGCAAAATTCGGAGATAAATCTATCACTTAAAAAAAAAAAAAAGGTAGTGAGGCACACTTTCAGCGTTACTTTTTAACAGAGCGCTGGAACGGAGAATTGCAGGTAGCAAAGACCTCCTGATGCTGCTAATATTAATGGGGCACTAACGAATTCATTTAACTATGCCCCAAATTCTTGTTTGCTCGGATCTATGATGTCATGATGGTCAGCTTCACTTCTGCGCTGACATACTCGAACAGGGCACGAGGGGTTGTTTTGAAAAACATAGATCTTCATGTCTAAATTTCACAGCTATTAGAGTAAAATAAAAGCAACGAATAACAAATAAGCTCTTACCTATATCTTTCATAATTTCTTTTAATAAAAGAGCAGTTAAATATTTGAGCCTTATAAAAATCAAGCATCTGATTGTAAAGTAAATTCAACCAGCAAAGCACAACTTTTCCTGGAAACGCAACAGAAATAAGCAGATTGTGGATATAATTGCGCACAAAACAAAGCAGACAAATAAAAACACACGAAAATCTATTATTTAGTGGGTTCAAAACATATCCAGGCAGGTCTATGAGGTGCCAACACCTGGGACCAGTCATTCTACCTTAAAAGAAGTGAAGGCCTGCATCATTTTTTAACTCGTTTCCTGCTTTATTTGCTGCTCGTGCTCAGCCAAAGTTCATTTTCCGTGGAGCTGCTCGAAGGGGAACACCAGCCATTTTCATCATTTATGCTATAAAAATACACAATCTGAACGGGAACAAGTAGCCATTCGAACAGTAAGATACACCCGGCTGCGCTTTCCGCGTTGGGGTTCCAGTTGCAAATCGCCTCTTCTCCTGGTCCCTGCTCTGCCATGGATTTGAACCTCCCACCTTCTTCTAGCAGGAGGAGCGCGGAGGTGCCCAAGCCCCGGGACGTCCAAGCCCCGACCAGCCCCGTCGCTGGGCACAGAGCGGGAATAGGAGGAAGGGGAAGAAACGCATTTTTTTTTGCCAGTCCCGTCATTTCCAAATTAGCTTTTGGTGGGCGCGGGTGGGATCTAAACTTGCTAGCTCGGGGGTCTCAAAAGCCTTCTCCAGTTTCCCTTCTCATACCAAGGGATCACAGACAATTCTCCCTCACGGGCGCATCCCCACGTCCCCACTGGGTATCAAACTACCGCTGGCTGCGAGAGAGCATCTTGTATACACCGTTACTCAGAGATATTCACAGTATTTTTACCTTGTAATTTCTCCGTCGCATCCTTCACGTACGACTCAGAATGTGAGCCGAGTTACTCAACTAAGACACAGGTTTGGAAAAAACTGTTTTGTATTTATTATTCGCAGCCTTTGCTGGGACAAGAACACAGTAAGTGCACATAATTGAAGCAGATAACTCCAACTTACTCTCCCTGCGAGCGTAGTGCCATGCACATACATCTTGATTAGATCATTTTCCTTTTAAAAAGGAAGTATTTTTGTACCGTGGTGTCTAAGATAATTTCCAGCAGAGTCTGCTGGTGGAGTCCTCTGCTAGCAATATTTAAATTCAGTATTCTCCTTGCTGTTGTTTATTTTTTCATAACGTTGGCGTTTTCCTCCCTCATTTTACCTGTCTCCATCAGCAGGTCGCAACACTTCTGCACGAGCAAACAGGCCTGGAGACAAACATTCCCTGTCGCCGCTCTTTTGGGGGTTTTTTTTGTTCCAAACCCTGATAGGGAGGCAGGAGCGGCTGCGTTTGCCGCGCGCCCTGACAGGCCTCTGGGGCTGCCGGGGAAGTTGCTGGGATTTGGGCTGGCGCGGTCCCCGGTGAGCGCTGCTGCCACATTTTCCCTCGAACCGGTGGCCACCCGACAGGTGACCTCCCGCCCCCCGACCCCGCTTCCAGGAGGTCTCTGAGCTGGGGGATTCGAGGCCGTGCACAAAGACAGTTGCTCAAGGAAGGGGCCACCGCTTCAGTCAATGTCCTCTTACATCCCTGACACTTCCCGCTAAAGCATTTAACCTCCAGCACTAGAGGAGATGACATTACTTTTTTTTTTATGGTTTGGAGAGTACGACCTTTTCTATCACCGTACTTGACTCACTTCCCTTTCTGCATGAAAAAAAGAAATAAATAACTGGGAGAGATTTCAGCACATAAGGCAAATGATTTTGCGATTACTAAAACCAGAGTCTTTATACAAGGTTGTTAAAAATAACTCATGAGCTGAAGGTAATCCCTCTTTAAAGGAATGGCTTCGCTAATGCACGGGGTCTTGTAGAAAGGGCTGTGGGGTCGTATCCCAAAACCGTTCTCGTAAAGTCACTCAAAGGTGCGCCTCGCATTTGCATCCTTACGCTGGTGGCACGTCGAGTCCCCGCACGGAGGAAAAGTGTAGCGGGACGTGCTCTGAGGTGTGGGTGCCTACGGGCCAGGACCGCGCACTTGCAGTCGCAGTCACTTCGCTGGAAACCTTATTGCTGACATAGCACGGGGGAACTTTGGTGCCCGAGTTCAGCCTCCCACGTACAAGATGGGTTTAGTGAGCTGCAAGTGTTTAATAGTGTGTTTTAGACGTGTTGAGACATGGTTGCGGCATGTCCACTTGAAAAAGAGCTGCAAACGCGCGCTGCCGTGAGGAATACCCTGATTTGGGAGCAGACAAGATGCCCCAGGCTGATGGAAGAGTGAAACTGCAAAGGTAACATGCTTATACCATGGGGAGACGTCACCGCTCGCTTCTGTAGCATCCCCGCAGAGCTGGAGTCGGGAGTTTCACTGCCTCAGCGCTGAAAGGAGCCATTCGAACACACTGAAGGCTGGAGGTAAGATTAAAGGAGGAGGAATGAAAACTGCTGATAGAGAGTGCGGTGCGCTAAAAAGTGAGCTAAGAATAAAGAGATAAGGAGCACCAAGATGTTGTCACAGTTCTACTCTAATAACTTAAGTAGCTGCCGTTCGACAGCAGTCCCAGAGCACCGTAATTTAATCTCGGAGTGAAAGATGCCAAGAATACATACGGTGTCAAAATAAAAGGGACCGCTGCTAGCCGGCGAGCAGCCCTCTGACTCCGGCGGGGCTGCGTCGCATCCAGGTGGTCCAAAGCATTTGGAAAGAATACGATTTCGGTGTTCTGAATACCTGATGCTATTCAGTCACCTACTAGTTTGTATGCATGCTGTTGATTTAAAAGGCTGGAGCATAATCAAGCTTTCTTTTCCGAAGAGCGCAATGAGCGTGTGAAAAATATATGATCTTTTTAAATTTTAAAAAGTGGATTGGTAAGGCTCCTCGCAGCAGCAGGAGAGTGGCACAATTAATTTTCGAGCCTTATGCATCGCACAGCTCTTCTGTGGGCCGTAACGCGCGGCGGTGCTTTGTACGGGGGTTTGAAGGTGAAGGTTGGAGGCAGAGCGCGCGCCAGCCCCGCATCGCCTGCGCGGACAGCCCGCCTGCCTTGGGGACGGCGTGGGGCTGCCGAGGAACCTGCTTTATAAATATTTTGTGAGTACCTATCTGTCTCAATAAGAGTGGCTCAGCCTCCACGCAAAAAGTGGTTACTGTACGACGAAAGCAAATGCACCGCTGTTTTTCAACTGAACGTTTCTCGGCGAGGTGTGGGGCTGGGCAGCATGAGCAGGGCTCAGGCCTGGGACCGCCAGCCCTCCCTGGGCCTCTGCCTCCCGACTGCATCCGCGCTGACTCCATGAAGCCCATTTTTTTCCTTACCAGTCAGGAACGCTTTTAAAAATTTGTGTATTTTTCAGTCTTCCAGATGTATAAACTTCCCTCGAATGAACCCCCGGAATTTTACCAACCCGTGCAATGAGTATGTTGTAAAACAACTAAGACCCACATCCTCCAGTTACCCCCACGGGACTTCCTAAGGCCCCCGTGGGATGACTCCTGCTGGGTCGCCAGATCTCAGTCCACCTCCCAAGCTCCAGGCCAGCCATGGAAAACCTCCCACAGAACACGAAGCCGAAGCACTTCCACTAACCATACAGGTAGCAGGGACACATCAGGGCACCGGAGGGCAGGACCAGAGCTGTGATGTCTTTTCTAGATCTAAACCCAACTTTAAACACCCCCAGCACATCTGGACAGCTGTTGCCCAAGTGCCTACGCTGGTATAAGCAGCAGCTGAGCTTGTCCGTGGGGGAACGAAGCAAAAACAACCTCGTGAGGTCTCTCTGCCCAGGAGAAGCTGAAAGCTGTGGGATGGACACTGCTGTGAGGGGTAGTGTAGGCCACAGCCGCCATCCCCGCGCCCACCACAGCCACCATCTAACGTCCTCCAAACCAACACAGACGGGCTCCTGCCCAGTCGTCTGCAGCCTCTCTCCTCCCCCGACTGCTGAAAGTGATCCCTCTGTAGAAACTAAAACCAAATCAGAAAGTACCCACTGTCAGAACAAACCTAAGGGTGAATGTTACCTGAATTTATAAGGAAGATCAACACTGAGAGCCTTATTTTTTATAAATGTAGCTCCATTCCCAACCTGTGGCTTCTCTCCGCTGCGGGAATCTGCCTGACTTGGAAACTGCTACTTTTTTTCCCTAAATACCTCCACACCTCCGAACTGCACATCGCTCACAGAGATGCCGCATCCCTAGAAAGTATCCGCGGTGGCGGAGAGCTTGCTAAATATCACAGCGGCTCTCTCCCCTCCTCGAAGATTAACCAATACTGCAAGAGTTCCTCTCCTAAACTGGGAAGAGGGAGGGGAAGAGCAGAAATAAACAAAATAAAATCTCTCCCAGCCAGTAGCGTTCTTCGGGCGCTGCATCGCCGCACAACCACAGGCGTTGCAAAATCACAGATGAACGTAGCCAAGAAGTTCTTGAAACCCGGTACCTGCTCACACCGCGCCGGGGGGGACAAAGGAGGGCGAGCTGTAAGCATCAATTCAAGCCGGAGCGGGTAAATTCCAACGGTTAAATAGTTTTTAACGATGTGACCGGCGCCTCTCCAGCAATTTCCCTCCCGCGTGTGACCCAAAGTTGGGCGCGGGAAGTTCACACGCCGAACGCCACCGGGGGGCTGCGGCCCCGCGCCACGAACTGTCGCGTTTCTAAAGCCTTTTGCCCCCAGAACCGCTCCCCTCCCGCCCTCCCGGCCCGAGCCCCACCGGCGGGGAACC
>NW_009650176.1:1787280-1787819 GCF_000708025.1 Charadrius vociferus
GCGGGGGTGCTGCGCTGCGCTGCGCTGCCCTGCGCGGGGTCTCCGGGGGTGGGTTGGTTTTTTTTTTTTCACCTCCCGAGCACAAAAGGGGAGAGCCGGGCGCTGGCGGGGCCGCCCCGCCGAGGTGCCCGGGCTAAGAGGCAGGAAGCAATTAAAACTCCTCCTTTCGGATTAACAACCAAAAATTGATCGATCTGTCAGGAATACTGTTGATTTATGAAAGGTGCTTATTTCCTTGGTATGGAGAATTTTATGTTCTCTAGGTGAAACTGAGTTCACCCAGCTCCAGAGTAGATTGATGTTTTAATAAAAATAAATAAAGGGAAAAAGCTAGCCTGGTCTTCGGGGACATCAACTCTCAAATCGCGGAGTTAGACTAACAAATCAAATTGCATTATCTTTACATTTCATATCTTTTAATCTGACGCCCTGCGAAGGCGCGGGGCAGCGCCGCAGCCTCTCTCAGCCGTGAAGTTTTTAACGCGATGTCTAAAAGTTCAAATAACAAATAATCAGTGCTTCAGACGCGGAGTGGCGGG
>NW_009650176.1:1787941-1788396 GCF_000708025.1 Charadrius vociferus
GGGGCCCCGGCCGGGCTGGGCGGCAGCCGGGCGCCCCGACACGTTTGTCTTTGCAATGTAAATTGCAGCGGGACAAATTGCTTATTAATAGTCTGGAAGAGAAGGCACTTTCTTTCTTTCTTCTTTTCTTTATCTGTTTTTATTTCTGCATGGCCCCCAGCTACGCTCGGGGCAGCCTCACCGCCCAGCGCTTTTCCCTTCATTTCAATATCCTAAAGAAAATGCAAATCACCGCGCTGCGGCCTTTTTAAAAAGTTAAATTAGCAACAGCTTTAAGTGACTCCATTAGTATGGAAAACATACAAATGTTTAATGTGGGAATAGCTGGGTTGGGGTTTTTTTATTATTATTATTATTTTATTTTGCGCCCTGCTCGCCCCGCTCCCGAGCGGAGCCCGGTTTGGGGCTGACGGGGAGCCGCAGCCCCGGGGGGTGCCCCGGCAACGCACCCCGCG
>NW_009650176.1:1788755-1789484 GCF_000708025.1 Charadrius vociferus
CGGGGTTTGCTCCGCAGCCGCGTTGCCTCCGCCGTGGCGGAGCGGGAGATGGGCATCCCGGGGGCCGGGCGGGGGCACGTCCCGCTGGCGGTTTCGGGGAGAAAAAGTACTTGTTTAAGCGGAAAGTTTGTGCTCCGCGAGTGCGGCGGCGGCGAGTTCCCCGTTCCGGGGGGCTGCCGCCGGCTCTCCCCGCCCGGGAGGGCGCCCGGTCCGGGCAGCCCCGAACCCCCGATCCGGGGCCGCGCGTTGGCATAGGATGTCAGCGGATCCCTCCAGGGCAGAGCGAGCCCCGACCATGAAAGAGTTAAGGTTTATATTATTCAGTAGAGGTCTTGTTAGGATGTAATCTGCATTTTCTAACTACTGCGTAATAAAAAGTGAGAAGTTTTGAGACACCTTTCTTGATTATACCTTTGGCGATACTTTAGGTTTTACATTTAATTTGCATTTTGTTCTTAGTGAATATTGAAGTCTTGAGTGGAGGATTGAATTTTATTAGGACATCTGGACTGACAATATCAAATCAGACACCAACGTCCCAAAGCATGCTAAAATTTCAGAGTTAATTAGAACGAAGTGTGTTTAATTAAAGCCAATTATAATATCTGAAATTATCTGATCGATCCTTGTTTGTTCAGTTGGAGTCAGTTTTTCTTGTTCTCGCCGCACGACAGGACCTGTCCGGCCGCCAACTCCCCGCGGCCCCGGCTGCGCGCCCGCGCCCGTTCC
>NW_009650176.1:1790882-1791188 GCF_000708025.1 Charadrius vociferus
TTTATCGCCCTGAAGTACCCGCCGGCGGCCAGCCGCGGAACCCGGGCATCCGCCGCTCTATTGAAAATACCCGAAAATACAAATTTATCACTCCCCTGCAACGCGGGAAGGCAGAGTTAGCAGAGATTTGTTTCGGTTAAAGCGGGCATAAATTACACCTACTGTACCCGAGCACGGCGGTAATGAAGGCGCCTTCGCACAATAAAATTGAAATACGCACCTTGGCGAGCTTGCGCGGGCCCGGCCGTGCCCCCCGGGGCAGCGGGGGGCAGGCGGAGGGAGAGCCGCGGCCAAGGCTCGCCTCTC
>NW_009650176.1:1792355-1794236 GCF_000708025.1 Charadrius vociferus
GGGGCCCCGCCGGCTCTCCGGTGCAAGGTGCCGGGGCGGCGGGCGGGCATCGCCTCCCCCATCCCCGGTCCTGCCACCCTCCCCAGGACCGGGCCTGGCTTGGGGACAACTTAGCCGGGGTGTGTGGGGGGGTGGCAAACCCCCCCTCCCCAAGGGATGCGGGGCTGGGAGCGGTGCGGAGAGGGGAGCATCCCGGGCGGGCTCCCGCCGGCCGACAGCTCGCAGTCAGCCGCGGAGTCACACACACACACACACAAAAAAGATAAAGTTGGTGAATGATAAAGACCGTATTTTCCACGCTTTGGGTGCAGGACCAGATGATCTAGAAAATGAGCTGAAATAGATTCAGCCTCAGAGCCTGTTGTGAAGAGCAGCTGATTCCCCCATTTCTGGCCAGATGGCTTCTGAACACAGATTTGCATTCATTTTCGCTTAATATCGTCCAAAATAGTGGGGCAGCTGCATTTGTTGTCAAAAAGGTTTAAAACTCCCTTTCTTTCTGGGGCAGGATCGTTACCTTATGTGATGGGCTTATGGAACTTTTTTTTTTTTTTCTCTCCCCTCCTTAGTCAACAGTATCAGATTTAAAAGGATTTGTTTTAAAACCTTCTAATTTGGTAATCAGATTTAAATCGCCTTGGCGCGTGTAATCTGAATTAAAGATACTGTAAATGATTTTAAGCATTATGCTTTCGTTAGCCGAGGGAAGAACCAACTTCGGCATCGTTCTGTGCGTTTTAGGAAAGATGTTACAATTAGAGCGTTGTTGGGCATATTTACCTTATTTTTAGGAGGGCGGATTTTGCGCGCTGGGGGGGTGTGAACCGGCAGCCCCCAGCCCCCGGCGGCCGCTCGAGGTCCCTAAATGTGTCGGTGCCACCAAATGCCACCTCCAGCCCGAGCACCGCATTGTTTGGGAACTTTGGCTCGTTCGTCCCTCCGCGATGAAAGTGCGAGGTTTGGTGATCTGCTCTACTGTACCTCAAAAGCTCCGGGCTGATTATGAATACAGGAATTTTCTTTTAATTTATCATGAATAGTTTCCATACACTTTGATTTAAGGTTATTAACATTCTATAGACAGTGGCATCTTTAATATGTGGCGATCGCTTCTAAAGACTAATCTCATTACCCTCAAATAGTCATAAAATATGATTTTATTATACTTACGTATTTAATTAGACGGCCAGCAATGTAATGGATTTTGAGATCGGGTAGAGCAACAGCTTTGATAATTCACTTATCTTTGGCAATAGTCATTAACCCCCAACACCAGCAAAATAGATTGCTTTCTAACACATCTTTTTTCTTTTTTTTTTTTTTTTCGCTTTTTCCCTCACCCCCTCGGAGAAAGGATCGGTGTGTGTGTGTGAGGGGGGGGTGTGTGTCTCCTGATAACGCAAATCGGACTTCGATTTTCACCGATTAATTAAAATATTAAGGCGCGGACCTTGGCAATTCACAAAAAAAAAATAATAAAAAAAAAATTTTTTCTTTTTTTTTTTTTGGAAAAAAAAAAAAAAAAAAAAAGGGAAGTTCTCACCCACACTGGGCGGAAAAAAGCTCATCACTCGAGGCGGATATATATATATATGGACAAGGCGGACATATAGCTGTGGAGGTCCATGCGTGTGCGCGCATGAAGCCCTCAAACAGAGAGAGAGAGAGAGATTTGGGTGCGGGTATTTATATGGGGGGGGGAGTGATGCTGGAGGGGTGCTGCACCCTTTGTCCACCCTCTTGCCCCCCACCCAGCCCCTCCACGAGGGTCGCAGCCCCCTCCTGCGGCCCACGAGGGGGGGTTCACCGGTGGTGGGTTCCTCGAAGATACTTTGAAGAAGATATTTGGGGATGCGCTCCTGCCCGGTCCCGGCGCCCCCC
>NW_009650176.1:1794813-1795293 GCF_000708025.1 Charadrius vociferus
TTTTTTTTTTTTTTTTTTTTTTTTTTTTTTTTTTTTTTTTTTTTTTTTTTAAACCACCAAACTGGAACGCCATCCAACTCGCTGCACAGAAGTACTCAGTAAATTGTTTATGTCGTGCCAATACAGGACAGATTGAAGAAGGAAGCAAGACTTGAACTGGGCTTTTCTCCTACTGATCACAGGGAGTAAAGTCATCTCTTATATTCCAGTCGCCAAGGAGAGAGAGAGAAAATCAAGCGACAACCAACCCACCCCGTATCTGACATTTCCCTCCATTTTAACCCCTTTTGGTTAGGAGCTGGTTTTGCCCAAATTTGTTTTAATGTTTGGGATTCAGGAAAATATACCAAGAGGTGGGACGACCATGAAAGAAGAACCGCTGGGCAGTGGGATGAATCCCGTCCGCTCGTGGATGCATACTGCGGGGGTAGTGGATGCTAACACGGCCGCCCAAAGGTACGTCTGCCAAATCCTCTCCCA
>NW_009650176.1:1795324-1798560 GCF_000708025.1 Charadrius vociferus
GGACCTGGCGCGCCCCGTCCCCGCCGCTCTCACCCACGCCTTGTCTTGTTTTCTCCCGCAGCGGCGTGGGGCTGGCTCGGGCACATTTCGAGAAACAGCCGCCTTCCAATCTCAGAAAATCCAATTTTTTCCACTTCGTCTTAGCTCTGTACGACAGGCAGGGGCAGCCGGTGGAGATTGAGAGAACAGCTTTTGTGGACTTTGTGGAGAAAGAGAAAGTAAGTCTGCCTGTTATTATTTTTTTTTTTTTTTAAACAAACCCGTTTAAGTGTGATTTAATTGCCGAAAGATAATTTTCAAGCCCGGCAGCCCTAACGGTACTCCAGAGGCGCTCAGACCACGTGCGGGTTCCCCCGTTATTACGGCCGCTCCGAACACATCCCCCCGGTTAGAAACTTACCGCCGCGGCCCCGACTTATTTTTAACGCGAGGAAAAACGGCTAAACATGACATATTTGCACCGAGATAATGACATCATCAGCGCTCCACAAAGTGGGCTGAATTTCTGCAAACTGTTAATTCCGAGCCGCTTCAGGGGACGAGAAAAATGTACGTCAGGAGGAGGGAGATATTTTTCATGCTAAATGTAATTATTTATCGTTACTTGCAGGAGCCAAACAATGAAAAAACTAACAATGGAATTCATTATAAACTTCAGTTATTGTATAGCAATGGTAAGTTGTCGTTACCTCATTTTTGAACGTCCGTGTGCCGCAGAAAAGTCTTACTTTCTTTTTCAAGGCCTTTTGGAAAAGGATATAAAGATTTGGAGATTAAAATTACACGCGTGTAAACACGGCTCTTTCCTTGGCATATAAGGAAAACAAAACATAACCGATCAATAAGTCAATGGTACTTCACATGATTAACCGGTTGGTCTTGAAGTGGAAAGTAAAAAAGGGGATCGATAGCTGCTCCAGCAGAACATCACTTTTAAGTGACTTTTTTCACTTTTGCGAATTAATGGTAATTATTGGGACGGGGTGAGCGCAGGCAGCGGGCAGAGCGGAGCCCCGGCCCCGCTTCCCGCGGGGGGACGCGCTGTCTGTCCGCCCCAGCGCCCGAACCGCCCCCGCTCTCGCCTGGGGTCCCCCCAACCCTGACCGGGGGTCCGGCCGCAAAGCGGCCCGGGGGGGCTTCCCGGGGCACGGCCCCCCAAGCGCCAGGTTCAGGAGCGGGCGAGAACTCTGTCACTGGGTGATTTCTGGCTTTTTAAAATTATTATTATTATTTTTAATTTTATTGTTAAGCCTGGCGCGGGTGCCGATCCCTGTCCGTCTCAGTTAATTGCCTGACCTCATGCTTTCATTATGTAATTTGGGTGGTTCGCTGTTGAAATCCTGATAGGAATTTGTCTCTGCTTTCCCTCCCCAGGAGTTAGGACAGAGCAGGACCTGTATGTTCGTCTAATAGACTCAATGACCAAGCAGGTGAGAAAGTTTACGCTTTTCTTAACCCGCAAGTTACTAAGTTTGTATTTTGCCCTCGCCTGGGGGGGCGAGGGGGGCTATGAGGCCGATAGACGGCACCTACTCTTAATTTACCTGAGCGAGTAATTCAGATACCGATTACTGGAGGGTATTTTACAAAGCGAAAAAGGTGTGTTGTTGCTATTCGAGGAAGCGTTGGCATCATTAAATAGTGTGTGTGGCATTAAGTACAACGTCATGTGAACAGATGTTTGATATAATTAATTTAGCAACGGAGGGAGGAAAGGAAAAAAAAAACCCAAAACAAAACACCAAGTTGCTCAGATTTATTTTTAAATGCACTTTGTAACTTTTTTTTTTTTTTGGTGATATTTTTCTTCGGTGAGAACTGGGCAGCCCTCTTCTTTAGGCGCTCCGAAACTGGCCGGGATTAGTCTTTTTCTTTTCTAAACGCGACGATCTAGTAACGCGAGACGTTTATTTGGATTTAAAAGTTAAATGTGCTGAGGTGAAAAGTCATCTTGTTCTCCTCTAGTCCATATTCACCTCTCAGCCCCCCATCTCCATAATTCAAACTCCGTGCTCCAGGGGTCACCCAAACCCGTCCGTTTCCCTGAGATCAGCTTCTGTTTCTTCCTCAAACCTCTGTCATACCTTGTAAATAACATAATTACAAGCAGTTCCTTATTAAATTATTTAACCTGTCTTGGTCAACTTTTCCGATGATAACTACGTGTTATCAGCGTCGCACCGCAGCAATTAAAGACAGAAAGCTATTTACTAGCTTTGGATTTTATCAACTTTATTTTTTTTTCTGGAGAGACATTTCACGATGGGGTTTTTTTTTAATTTTTTTTTTTTTTTTTTGGGGGGGGGGGGGGGGGGGGGGGGGCACGCATGGGGGACTGCATACCCCATGTGCCCATTCAAGCAGGGAATAAAAAATGGGAAATAGCAAAATCAGCCAAGTCAAAACCCCATTAATAGCAGTGTAATGAGACTGGTGAACTTATTCTCAGTGGAAAGGTTTATCTATAATCAGCTGTCGCGGAAACTTTCTGCTTCTCTCCACTAAAATCGGGTCGGATCTCAACCCCCCCCCAGTAATAAAATAGTGTGATTTTCCCCCCCCCGGCGAAAGGCAGAGCTGCAGGAGAGGCAGAGTCCCTCTGACAAAGGGGAAGGCGTTGTACCCTTCAGTAATTATTTCAATGGGTTACAGAGGAGCCTTTTAAACTCTGGAGCGCTCTCGAGTTGACAATGTGGGTTTATTTCCTTTGTATATAGCGGCTAAATGTTTTCGGAAATCGCTGTAGTAGTCTAATTAAGAGGCTTACTTAGGCAGCTATAAGTTTCGTTCCCGATGAATGCAGGAGCGAAGAGGATACGTTTTAAGTACACTTTTATTGTTCGTTTAGGCTCCGTACCTTTGCAGCAGAAAGAGTGCTGAAAATAAAGGCTTTTAATCTCTCCTCACTGACGGGAGAGGGGGGGGAAAAAAAATAGCCCAGTAACTGATCAAAGAGTCAATGGCGCTGAACCGACAGTTTATGGATTTCTGTTTGTGCTACAAAATAAAAAATAAATCACTTATAAATACGTGGTTTCATCAGAGGAAAAGTAACAATCACCAGAAGTTATATGGCACGCTGCAACAACAAACAGGCGCAGCCACAGGCTGCTTGTTATGTCTGCGCTGTCATATATTACCCCTTCGCTCTGCAAAACAATACCTGCGGCGGCCCCCCCACCCCCGGCCCCGCCGCCTCCCGGGGCTGCCCGAGCGGCAGCGCGGCCCCGGAGGGA
>NW_009650176.1:1802306-1809806 GCF_000708025.1 Charadrius vociferus
GGAGTAATAAATGGAAGCGAGAAGCGTACATCCGACACCGGTTTTGTGCAGAAGAGGGTTAGGCTGGTTTGAAGAAGGGTTGTATTTCAGTAGCTCGCACTACAAAGTTATCTTTTGATCATGAACTTTGCTGTCCAGTGACTGAAAAATTAAACCTGGAAAACTCCCCGAGTTAAGCCTAAAGAAATATGCACCACCAGTGGAGAGCAATGCTAATGTTTAACTAGCTGAAATAGCTGTTTGCTTAGTGGAGAATGTGAGGTATCTGACAGAAGGGACATCTCTCTTATTAGTAATCAAATAGGGCTGACCAGTTGTTGCCATCACTCTGGGATTGTGTCAGGCAATTGAGAACAAGTTCACCACTTTATAGAACTCGAAGTACCAAAAAATCAATATAATTATATTTGTCTTTAGTGTTTTAGCTATGGAAATCATATAGCGCTGGATTGTTGCCTGGCGAGCTGAATTTATTTCTGCTTTATCGGCTAAAAAATATTTGGAAGTGGAGGAATCTTGGCGGCGTAGTAAATGCAAGACGGCGCGTTACAGTTTTTATTATTGGATTACGGGCACGGGCATTGTTCGGAGTTTTCAAGAGATGTGTGACTTTTGCAGATGTAAATGGCGAATGGCGTTAAAGTGTGACTACGGCAGAACGCGACGAGAATTAACCGGGAATGAAAATTAGAATAATATTTTGCTATTATGTGCTCGGTCGGACTTTAATTTAGAGCTACGGTCAGAGTGATCATTTCGTGCCTATTGAATGGACGCTGAAAAATGCGCAAGGAGTTGATGTTTATAGTCCGGACACACAATGAAAGGCAGCACACATAACATTTTCCAGTGATTAGGGATTATAATGATATATACATAATAACGTCCTGGAATTGCTGTGAGATAAATTATATCGGTTCTGTGAAGGGTGGTCCTGGCAAAACTGAAAGGAGCTATACAATCCCAGGGCTTTTATACCTTCCCCAAACTATCGGAAGTCTGTTATAATTTGATATTCCAGAAGCATGGGAAGATATAAAAAAACCCCAGAAAACATTTGGTTAATGGGTTTATCATGTTTATTTGAATAAGGAAGATTGAAACTCCATTTATGCCTAGCATAAATGCTTTAGAGATCTTAATTATTGATGAAAAATCTGCTGTGCTTCTAAATTTAAAGATATGACAATTTTATAGGAATTTTAATCACCTTCCACATTAGGAATTTTCAAGATTTGGTTTTTATGAGGACGGCATGTATTTTAGCCTTCTAAAGAGAGTTGTCACTTATCATGTCAAAATACTGGGGGAATTTGGCTGCGGAGCACAGAGGGCTGCGCGGCGGCCGGCACGGCGCTCGGCCTCGCAAGACGAGCTCTGGAAAAACTGTCGACCGTACCGTTTGCTCTGAGCAGACCGCAGCGAGCGCAGAAGGAAAGCGGGGAGGTGAAAGAGCTCTGTGAGGGCGAGAGTCCTCTGAAACAACCGACGGGTATTTGAAATCCCCAGTATTTATGCTTCCTCGAGCTGCGTGTTAATAGTTTGTTACCTAAATTTGTTGTCGGTGTTGAATTTCGGGTTTGTGTTTCCTCTCGAGCATCCCAGAACAACGCTTCCTCCATCAGATTTGTGGGTCAATTTACGGTTTCCCATAAGAAGTGTTACCGTTTGGTTAGTTGGCTTAAAAAAAAGAATTATATACAATATGCTTCGCCAGATCCTTTTGTCCTTTGGATACATTTAGCAGCTTTTGACCAGATAAGGCATATTTGTCCTCAGGATACGAACCAATAATTCAATCCTGAATTGAGATCTATGGCCACCCATTTGTTCCAGCCCACACTAGGAGTCTCTGTGATACTCTGAATTGTTTATCGCACGAGGGAAAAAAAAAAAAAAAAGAAGAAGAAAAAAACCCCAACCCCTTATGCACCTCAGGAATAATAATTTGTTAGCAATTAAGACATTTTAAATAAACCGATGTAAATTATAGGTTTGCATCCTGCAGTGGGCTTTAAATGTGAAAACAAAACCAGAGGCCTCGGAAGCAGCGTTCTGTGTCGCATGCCTCTGCGACCTTTTAATTCGCTGAGAATTTTTATTTATGTCGACTCGGTGTTTCTCACGGAGCACGGCCGAGTGTGTACACTTTTATTGCTGTATACATTTAAGTATCTTCTGGCATATCGGGGCTATTCATACAGCACAGTAACTCACGTATTAAAGAACAAACCCCCCATAAATTGCAGCGCAGTCAGTAAAAAGATGCCACAGAAAAAGTGTCCCTGGGAAATTAGTTTGACCCAAAGAAAAGCAAATAAAAGAAAGGAAAAGGCCCATATTTTCTTTGCGGTGTTGCTGAAAAGGATGGGAGTATCATTTTCATAGTGGAATAATGTTTTCTGGGAAAACACAAAAGCAGATGTTCCTCATTAGGAACACCCATTGTCTACATATCACAACTATGAACAGATAAATCTCTCCTATTTCACCCATACATTCCAAGGGCTGTAAATGATTACAGGATGCCGCTGTAACTGCTAAACCAAAACCACACTCTGCGCTAAAATAATTCCTCGGTGCCACCATCGTATATTTCGTGGAAAGGTATGGAAATTCCTGCTACGCTCCGTCCTCTCCGCTTTTCCTTCCCTTCTTGGGCTCGCGCGTGGCCGGAGCCTGGGTGTCCCCAACTGTTGCTGAGGGGGTGGCGGGGTGGCATCCCCGTCGAGCCGCCGGGCGGCATCTCGCTGGCGGAGCGGCGGCAGGTCTGGATGCGCTCGCAGTGCATCACCGCTCGCGTGCTCTGCAGCGGGTTTCCAGATGGTACCATCACAGTCCTACTGCTAGTTGGCATCTCCGTGGGTAGTAAATACCCCCCTCCCCAATAAATCTGGCATTATTCTATAGAGTTTAGGAGACTTATCATTCCAAGTGTGTCCTACTTTCCTGTACGGAAGCCAGACATCTGTTTATCCCATTTCTTTCATACGGAGTTTGGAATAGCTTTAGTTTGGGGGAATAAAAAGTTTTGTCATATTTAACAGCTGTTACAAAATTTCAATCCCGTAGGCTCTTAAAATACTTTTCGACTGACCTCAGATTTTGTAGATAATTGACATTGCTGGTAGCCACCCCCTTTAACCTTTCCCTGGCTGTGATTTCAGATTATTTTCCCTAAACGAGTTGACTGTTCACACTGGGTTTGGTTTGGGGTTTTTTTTTTTCGGTTGTTGTTTTTTGTCTTTCCACCGGCTTGCCGGTGCCGAGCTTTAATTCCACCCTACTCCAAGTTTACACCTTCGGCGGGGTCGCGGCGCGGCGGCTGGAGGGCGATGGGGGTTTTTTTCGTCAGCAGCGTTTCCTTTCACTTCCCGTCACAAAGGTGAGAGCCGCTGACCTTTGCTGGCAGTCCCGGCCGCTGAATTATTCATGTGATTGACTTTTTGTCAGTGCACACAGTTGTGCTCTGGGACATTTTATTCATTTACCTCATTTAAAGCGCCTTTCTGCACCTGTTCAAGTATTAATATCATGTAATTTGGGCCTAATGCCGATTTTGCTGAACACTCATTATATTTTTTATTAGCTATATTTCCAAACGATTATGTATGATTATTACCAAGCCTTACAAACAGCAATGGGTTATTCCCTAGACCTTTACATCTTCTTGTCAGGTTGTTTTCAGAAGCAAGGAGGATAAACATTTGACCAGTCCCAATGTTTTTATTCCTACTCCATATCCAACCAGAGAACTTAAAGCTTTTTCCCTTATGGCTTTGCGAAAGCATGATTAAATCCAACTCTGCAGAAGCTGTACAAATGCCAGCATTTATAAGGTCAACGCTTTTGTTAAAAATGCTATGTAAATGAGGATCTGCAAAAAGGGACATTAAATAAAATTAAATTCATTGTCTTCTTTAATGTCATTTACATTTTGGCTAAGCCCTGGCCTGTCAAGGAGGATTTTTTAAATAATTTTAATTACGCATCATTTAGGGATCCAAGGTTTTCTATTCAGTAGCATTTGGATAACCTGCAAAATGGTGACTGTTTATTAACTTCTTAAATGACAACTTGTCATTTCATCTGCATAATGCAATGAAAACAGACCAGTTTGGTGTCGTTTTTAAAAAAAAAATCTTGTTTTTCTCTAAGATGCGCACCCAACTACTGGAAGAATAGCCCTTAAAATAGCTCAGCTGCTCTTTTGCTTTCATTGTCCTATTGGTGCTGCCAAGTTCAGAGTATCTTAAAAAATCACGACTTCCCTGGGTAACCGGTTCTTTAAGAAATTTCTATCAGAAACCTGACATTGATTTTTATTTCTTTATTTTTTTTTTCCCCCCCACTTAAGAACATGGTATATGGTAGATTAATGGGTGTAGCTGCAAGGGATGCACGGGCGGACGGGGGCGCTCAGGTTGGCGTGGGAAGCGCGCAGGTATGAACACCTCGCTCCTATTAAAAAGCAAAGGGCCAGTGCCAGCGCCGGGGGAGGGAGAGGACGCGGCGCAGAGCGCGCGTTGGTTTTTTACAAACACGCAGAAAAGAAAATGGCAAATCAAAGCGATCCCTGTAATTCAGCAACACTGAGCTCGCCGACACCCCCGGAACAGGACTTTGGATGTGCCTCCTCCTCCTCCCGTTTTTTTCTTTCTTTTCCTCGGGTCATCTAAGTCACAGCGTTTACATCGCTCCCACTTAATCCCTACTCTTAATCGGCGCGCAACCCGCCGATAATGAAATTGCGGCGATACCTGGGTTGCTCGCGGAGGAATGCGCTCACGTATGCCTTCAAGACCATTGTTCTCAAGTAAATCCCAAATGTGCTCGATGAGGCTCCCGCACCACTTTCCCCCCTCTAGAACACTTGATTATTTGTCTGAAGCCCAAAGCATCGCCCGGCTGGAGTAGGAGGGAATAATAAAATCGCGTGCTTTTGTGAGAAAGGAAAAGAGGGGGAAGGGATTTAAGCAAAGCTGTCAAAAACTATACTCCAGGAGGTACCCTGATACAAACCATCCCGGGCTTCTGTTGCAGCCTTATCAGGTGAAAAGCAAAGATACTGCCAGAGCCTGTAATTTTGTTAGGATGCCTTTGATGAATTGGATTAGGTTATGGAAAAATCTTTCAAACTCAGAGTTCTGGTACGTGAGCTTCCAGGAAGTAAATAATTACTCTCAGACAGCAGATAATTAAAAAAAACAACCTGTGAAGCACAAAGTGGTAGAAATGGGTTTAATAAGGCTCCTTTTCTACCGTACAGGTATTTTTGGGGGGGGGGGCAGGGGTCGGAGCAGCCCTGGCGCAGCAGTGTTGGGTTACTGGCAGGGCCGGGGGAGAGCTTTGCCGGGCTGGAGGAGGTGGAAATTCCAGGCTGGGAGGATGGAAATTGTCACCGGGGATGCCAGGGGGTGATTGACACGCGGGGCGAGGGGAAGGGGACGTGGGAGCTCAACCTGCGCTCGGCAGCCCCAGGAAAATGAAACCCATTCACGGGGGTCGAGCTGCCAGCGGACAGGCTCCTCTTGTTTGTTTATCTGCACAGCAAATCTCGCAAAAACGTTTGTGGTCAAAACTGTATATAATAGGACGTTATACTGGCATTATTAATACCCTGTTAAAATAAAGATGTAACTGCGCTTTCGAAAAAAAAAATTGAAGCTGGGGAATTTTACAGGCTGAGGGGTACTCTGGGTTTTACGAGATGCAGTGATTTGGCTTTTCTGTTAACTGTTTTGGTTCGTTAACGTTTTAAGCCGAAGAAAACTTGCTAGTTCCTTGGTGTACCGGTTCAGTTGAAACAGAATACGGCTGGCTCAGTTCTAGGTTTTATTTTGCCATTGAACAAACTCTCCTTATTTCTCAAAGATGGAAAAAATCCCGAGTGTAAATAGCATTTGTTGGGTAGAAAGGGAAGGTATTTGTTCCGCAGGGTTTGGAGATTCTGGTATGTCAAGGCTGGAGGCAAATTACAAAAAAAAAAAAAAAAAAAGGGAAAAAAAATAAAATCTGTGATACTTTCAGCAAAAGTTTCACAGCCAGAAAATTATACAGAGCCCATCATCGCATGGCGGCGGTGCCAGAAGTGCAGAGAGTAAACTGCAGCATCTGAGCGCAGCGGTAAGGATAGTGTTGTGTTTTCCCAATAATTCACTAGGAAATGAGTTTAACATGTGTGGAAAGGAAGGGGCTTACATTTGTGTTGTTGTAAGACATGTAGCATAGGCCCAGCTAGCGGAAGGAGTCGGCTCCAGCTTGTCTCTCGTGAAAGACGAAACACGGTTACACATCTGGTGAGAAAGAGCAGTTCATTTGCCCAGACAGCTCGCTCCGCGCTGCCGCTGAAAGGAGCTATTTTGACAGAAACAAAGCCATGGGGGCTGGGGCAAGCGATTAGCGGGCTTCTGCTCACTAAAAACTCCTTGGCCTTAATGATAAAGAAATAGTAGGAGAGGAAATAAAGAGACCTGGCCTAATCCTCCAGCGGTGTTTAAGCAGGCTTTGAGAAAGCAGGAATACAAACAAGGACTTCCACGTGAAACTCCCGCTGCACTTTGCAAAACTTTCTAGAGAAAAATAATTAAAGAATATCGGAGCAAATAGCCATCCAAAAGCCGAAGGAGTTACTGAAAAGCAAAAGTCCGGTCTCACTTTTGGGATAAATTCTTTTTACCGTGACACGTGCACCAGAGGAAGTTAATTTGACAGTAGGTCGGAATGTGGTGCTCTCGTTTGAAAGGTGAATTCACTACTGGAAATCTTAAAGAAGCTCTTGGTTTGCTTCCCGGAGCTGTGGCTGCGCACAACAGTCAGTTTAGTTATAAAGCAAACAACAAAACCTATCAAACTGCCACCCCCCTCACCCCACCCCCCCCAAAAAAAAAAAAAGAAAAAGAAATCACAATCCTCTAGTTTGAGTGTGGTTATTAATACACAAAGGAGAGATGTGAGCGCCCTTTCTTTTGAATAACAAGCAATAAAATTGAATTGGTCTTGGTATTGTGTGGATTGTCAGGAATGCTCTTTACCAATCCAAATTTGATTAGGATTTCCTCTTTATGTTTGTGCAGTTCTTCTGCGGTTCACGAGACGCTGGTGGGCAGCAAACTTCCTTCGGCTGATCCGCGCGGGGTTATTAGGCTATATAGGTATCTAGCGCGGGCAACCGAAAAGCGGAGCGAAGGTGGGCTCTGCCCTGTCGGAAACAAATAATTGGTGAGAGGAGCTGGAGGTGTAAAGAGATGGGGGGAGTGATTTCGCAGTCCTCCCCCAGGGCGGGCAACGGCTGCGTGTTTGATGGCCACTGGGCTTCGCGTGGGTGAGGGAGAGTCAGTGGCAGGAAAATGCACCAACAAAACTTTGTTTCTTTCCATTGGAGGTTGACTTTAGAGCTGGGAAGATGTCCTGACTTGGGTCGTGCCCGATCTCTGTGAAAAATGCCATAAATAATTCTAGAGATGTGAGGTTTTCTTCTTCTTTTTTTTTTTTTTTTTT
>NW_009650176.1:1814806-1834806 GCF_000708025.1 Charadrius vociferus
TTTCAAACCAGCTGAAAAATAAAATAAGAACACACGACAGGATAGAAATGCAGACTTTAATATGTTTGAGCATGTCATTAAGATTTCTTAAATGAAACGGCGGTTGCTGCAGTAACTACGGTAGAAGCAGCGGAGCTCCGTGGAGATTTGGGTTCTCTGTGCTTTGGCTGCTTGGGTGCGAACGCCTCTTGGAGCAGCAGCTCCGAGGGGGTTTATGTGACAGTAAGTGACAATCTGAAATGCATGTGATATCATTCGTTATGCATAAGAGTCATATTTACTTACGGAAATCCAGCTTTCTACGACAGACAGAAAAATAAATGCAACTGTGAAGACAGTGGTCTCTCTACTGTTCTCATGGTTTTTTTTAAAGCCCGGGATACAGGAACACGGCCATGTACACAACTGTACTTGACCAGGGCCCAGAAAGAGTTAAGGTGTTGGAGTCGTCATACATTTAATCATCTTTCTATCTCATTACCTGCTATTTTCCTTTTGTGTATGCAAGTTTTCTGCTGTCCGGGAAGTGATCTAAGTGTGACTTCCACCGTTCCTGCCTGTGGAGGTCTATAGGATGATGCAGACAGCCGTGCTCATGCGGGTTTCCCTGCTGTCCTTCCTATGCAGATCAGCTCCCTGGCATGCCGAACCATGGTGGAAAGTGAAATTAATTACCTTGCCTACCGTTTTCGAACTATTAGAGAGCCTCGTGTAGCTTTTCCAACACGATACCTTTACATGATCTAGGGACAGCCCACTGCTCCTGCGTTGCTGCGAAATTTCACGTTCTCCTTGATCACTTCTAAGTATTCATTATAGAATCACAGAATGGTTTGGGTTGGAAGAGACATTTGAAGGCCATCTAGTCCACCCCCCCTGCCACGAGCAGGGACATCTTCAAGTAAACCAGGTTGCTCAGAGCCCCATCCAACCTGGCCGGGAATGTTTCCAGGGATGGGGCATCCACCACCTCTCTGGGCAACATGGGCCAGTGCCTCACCACCCTCAGCATAAAACATTTCTTCCTTAGATCTAGTCTGAATCTTCCCTCATTTAGTTTAAAACCATTACCCCTTGTCCTGTCGCAAGAGGCCCTGTTAACGTCTGTCCTCAACTTCATTGGATTGAAGTGTCCAGAACTCACCTTCCTGGAGGGGAAGAGGGTTGTGGCCACTGGAGTGGCCAGCTCACCTTTCCCGTAGCACGTACCAGGCTCATCAGATGTGGCTTGGGGTATGGGCAGCTCTTCAGCCTGATGGGACATGAAGCGGTTCCTGGGAGAAGGAGCTGGGGGTGCAGAGCAGTCCTCTGTGCCCGTGTGATGGGCACAGGAGGAGACCCTGGCTGGGGCACAGCACTGGGGGTGGCTCTGGGCAGGGCGGTGTGCGGTGCTGGGGTGGTCTGCCCTTGCAGCTGGCCAGGTTGACTGTCCCCAGATGATGAGGAAGAGGAGCTTGGCGACACACGTGGTGTGGGCTCCTACACGCGTGTGTACGGTCGATCCTGTACCTGGTTATCACGTGCCCCTTCACAAATGGACCACCAACGCACCAACACAATTTCATTTTACATTAATGTAACCCTCGGAGGCATCACTTGGTGCCCCCTCTGGTAGTGGTTGCTGAATATTGTTGGTCGAGCCAGGCTGGGTCGCGGCTGAGCAGCTGCTCTGCAAGGGGCTGTGTGTTTAGGAGGGTGTGGGGAGGCCACCAGCGGACCCCAAGAGACCTGCGTGTCCCACCAGCCCTCCCGGAGCCCTCCTGAGCCACTGGTGTCTCGCCGTCCCCCTGGGAGACGCACGTCCCGGCGGCGAAGGTTGGATTTCCTCCACGCCAAACAGCCCGCCTAACCCCACGGTGCTTCGCAGCGGCTCTAACGAAGGAGCGCGAGCTTAGCGTGGCTGTGGCTCTCCCTACTGGATTAGGCCCAAAGTCAGTAAAACTAAAATTACAAACATAAAATAACTACTTACTGGCACAGCATGCATGTTTTCACACATTCCCTCCTATTCCGCGAGCTTTTCTAAAGACAGTAATGTAACAGAATATGCTTGAACATATGGCAGAATTAACAATTGATCCGGCTTCTGAAGGTAATATAAAATTTTATTTTGTGTGCTAGCGTGTCTGTGTGGGTCATTCAATGTATGCGTGTTTATTGAAATGAAGTGCAGCCGTTTGCTTTTTTTTTTTTTTTTAAATATAATTTACCCTACGTAATATCCAGGCCCAACTAACATTAAAATACCCCCTTTTTGTATAACTTAAACTTCAGAATAATTTTGACTTAGGAAATGGGAAGCGACGATCGCCGCCGCGTTCACATTCCGCCACAGCTCTTTGCACGTTGAGCCACGACGCGCCATTGGCTCGACCTTGCCTTTTTCATTGCGTTCTTCTGCGATTTCGGGAGAGCTTCTCGTCAGCAAAAATAACTCTGCCTTAATTTGCCCTGTTGTGATAAACTAGCCTACTGATTACCTATGATTCCTGCAGTATAATTTTCAGATTACTTGACTCTCCTGGGTTCTGATTGTGGAAAGATGCTTCTGTTTTGGCATGACATCATTTGAGCTCTCAACTAATCACAGCCTTAATTAACCGCAGGTATAAATACTGTGTGTTCTACTCCGCAGTATGTGTACCCGCGTGTTCCTCCAGGTGACAGCGTGATGTACACACGTACACAAAAATGTAGATAACCCAGTTCGTATTTAAGAAAGACAAAGTAGGCGGTACAAAACCAGATGAATAAATGTAACGGCAAGTCGTGGTGTCTGGTAATCGCTGCGGGAAGAGCAGCCTTGCAGAAGCACTGCTTTTTAGTAAGGGGCTGAAACTCTTCTCCTGGCAGAAACTCTCACTTCTCGGACAAAATGGTTTTGAAAAAAAAAATAAAATAAATTACTGGAATAAATTCTACCAGGAAGTCGTTAGCAAAGTAGATGTGTTTGTCCAAAATGAAAGTGCTATTTAATAAATAAAAAGAGCAGCTGGACTGACATTTACTGCGTAACAGCAAACAGTGTCACTTTTAACTTACGTTAAATACTCTAGCAGAGTTTTTCCTGGCTGCATGTATTTCTTCTGGCTGAGTAAGAAGGGTTTTAATCCTAAACAGTGTATTTTAATTACTTTTGCCATTTGACTTCTTTCAGGTTAAAAAATACGACGTTTAAAAATCATACACTGGATTGATTTAAGTATGACTGTTGTAGACCTTAAAGAAAGACACAAGTTGGCAACTATTCCCCGAGTCCTTTGTTGTTTCAGAGTTTAGCAGTTAAGAACAACACAAATACATTTTGTTTGTGGTGGGTCACAGGTTCAAAGAGACTTTGAAAAAATAGACTGGGGATAATTGGGTTATCAGATGCAGACACTGCGGGGAATTGAGCATTATCTCTCCATAGTGTGAGGACTACCGGGTCACTTCCTTCACTCCCCAGCTCCCGCTCTGTCAGCCTGACGGAAGCCAGATGACCCAAGCGGGCTTTTACTGGTTACCACCCCAAAGTTCTCCCTTTCTCCATCCTTCAACAGGTTGATTTTATGAGCCATGGCCACACTAAATAACATCTCGCCTTGCTTTCTCCCCCATTGATTCAACAGTCTTTAATTGCTTGGAACACAAGCCAGATCCTTGGATTCAAGTGAGTCTTCCCTTGCCTTCAACTGCTGTTACTCATTTCTATTAGACAACATCTAACTAAGATATTGACTTGCACTTTGACATTGGCACTGCTACTGTGTTTGATTGCACTGTCAATCTAAAAAAATCTTTCAAACTAGCAGTAAAACATGTAATTGTTTAACTTCATTCTGCAAAAGCTTTTCTGTCCAACACTTGCTGTCATTGTGTAGCTGTGAGAGGATACCCTACGTTATGTAGAGGCTGGGGAGAGTGTACTAACGCGTTGTTTACAATATTAATTCACGATTTTTGAATATTTTATGGATGTTTAGCATGAGCAGATAAGATACACCTGTCTACAATTGTTCTCAATTAATGGTGGCAGGACATTATACTCTTTTACAGACTAAGTTGGCCATATTTTTAAGATGGTCATTTGCTTTCTACTGCATGGCTGCATGACTTGAGTTCTTTGGTAAAGCGTGAGAGCGTTCACTGTGTCTTTTGAAGAAAAGAGCTCTAACATTAGTGCGCCTGTATTCTGCTGAATGTATTATCATTCATAGGACACGGTAATATTGTGGGTAGGTATTGCTCCTAGTTCAAGCCATGCGAGAAGAGTTGGTGGTCCCAGGGTATCTGCTAGCGCTAAGCGTCCCCATAAACATTGCCACTCAGGGAGATGATGATGCCACCCCTCTGAGAAAGCTGAAGGAAGGCTCCCTTGGCGTTGCCTGCGCTACACTTGTTTCTGTGGGCAGGCAGCGTACGCCTTTGGGATTTATTGCTTTGAAAGATTACCACTCGTCTAAGAAAATGGTGCTAGTAAGCAGTAGTGCTGTACAACTACCAGCAAGCGGGATGCTGGGTGCCTGCCTTCCAGCGGCTCCATTCCTTTTGTTTCAGACCTCCCACGGAAAGAGACCGGGAGTCTCGTGAAATTGTGCCAGTCTTTGTGTGGCGACGTGCATTAAGGATTAAAATTAGACGGCCAACAGTTTGCTCTCTAGTCAACACTGTTCAAGTTTGAATGGGGGGATCAAGAGGTAAAAATGCAGCGATGCACTGAATCTATCTGTCCTCGTGTTGAAGGGCGTTCCAAGTGTTACCGCGCAGCTGCTCACAACGGAAAAAACACGTTTCAGAGAAGTTTTACTTTTTTTAATTAAAACATAGGGAAATCCTGCTGTTTGAATCTTTTACTGTTTCTTTGATGCCGTGCTTTGAAAACTTCCTTCATTTTGATGATTGGAATTGTTTTCAAACAGACAAAAATAGCACTTCAAATCAATTAATCTTAAGTATTTCAGCTTAATACTGAGAACTTACTTCCTCTTACTTCCTCTCCGTAGTGAATGTTTAATGCAAGCTTACTTGCTTATGCCTACTCTGTAAATTAGCATTATCCACCCTATATCTGCTTGTTTCTGAAGAATTATTATACAAAGCCTCATTTTAAGGAGGTCAGACCCCTGCATGATGATTTGTTGTTCATGAATCTACTTTGTGCCAATTTGTGTGTGCATGTGCAATCAGAAGTGACTTGGAGTGAGTGAGATAATAATCATCTGCTGCTGATATGAAGACTTCCTCTATTCGACTACCATGAATCAGGCTGATTCCAAGTGAATGAGATTTTAATCACCTGTCACTGCCGCCAGCACTTTCTCTATATTTATGATAATTTTTTTTGTCTTTTTATTGAAATCAGTGTTGACTGAATCAAGTAATCCTGATTAGCAATCTCACTGTATCCAGTCAAGAGTGAAATGCATCAGAGCATTATTGGTACACTGAACATACTGAAATTGAAAAAAAAAAAAAAAAAAAAGGACGAGGCTAAATGTGTTGGGGTGTCGCCTTGGCTGTAGGTGAGAGCTGGAATGTGCGAGCTCTTTTTAATTGCTCCCCAAACTTGAAGGGTTGTTCGTGACACGCGGCTGACGCGGAGCGGTGGGTGACCGCGGGCGGTGCCTGGCGTCTGCCTGTGTAAGTTATACTGTGGGTCAGCTCTGCTCTTAGTTACACCTATTGAATCTCAACTGGAGGGAGGGAGTGAAGTCATCAGGGCGGCATGCATGGAAATTAGGGCAATGTAGGGCAGCCTTCCGAGAAGGAGGGATTTTCTTTACCTAAGTTTTGTAAAAAAAAAAAAAAAAAAAAAAAATTAAACAGGGGAACAATATAAGATTCAAAAACAGTGATTTGGACCACTGTTTTGCCGAGTGATGCACAATTATTTAGTTTTATTTGAGTTCATATTTTTTTTTATTTACAGTGATTTTGTTACCGCGTGTTGTAGGAAATTTCAGATCTTTAGTGCTATGGAAGTAAACCCTGAATGTGACAAACAAGTGCCTGGAAAGCCCTTTTTATTTTAAAATGAGTTAGACCAACCATCCCTTAAGTGGCACTGTCAGCAGCTTCTGTGACAGTGTGTGCTTCTGTGTCCCCCGTCCCGCAGGATGGGCAGGAGGTGATCCTGATGGGGTTCAGTAGAGAAGACGACAGGGTGGAAGTTGAAAAAAGGGCCGTGAAACTCCCGTGTAGTGTTTTCTGAATGAAGTTATGGAAGCATGGAAATATTCTGACTAGTATTATGCTAAGCCTAAATATACTGCAATTAGAAATCTCAATATTCAATCCAGTCCTCAAATCATATTTTGCTACATTACATAGTTATATGTATCATAAGAAATTACCTTGCTAATAGTACGGTAACTGCGGTAGTGCTGGAGGGGAAAAAAGTGATCTTACTAATGTCTGCCCAGGCCTCTTCCTCTTAGTCATATTCCTCCAGTGGTGCTGGAGCTGAGCTAAATCTCTATTTATTTATTCCTTAACATTTGTTTGCTTGTGCTTCTTGCTGTTTCTTCCATTAATTTTGTTCAACTCTATTCCCTCTTTTCTTCCCCTCCTTTCCTAAAATTTTTGATGCACGTCTTCAAAAGCTCTTACAAAGAGCCTGCTGGCTCCAGGGGCCTCTGCTCCGCGTGGGGCCCTGTCTGACCTTGTCTTCGTCCACAGTTCTCTCATTCCCCATTTCTTCTTCTGCCAGCGTACCTGCGCTTCAGTATTTTGCCATCCCTTCTCTCCCTTCGCTCTTGATTTCGTTATCTTTGTTCCACTCTTAACATTTGTGTAGTCTTTTGACTTTCGACCACCATGGTCATCCGACTACTTTTCAGTTCTGTCCTGGTCAGTCATAGGCTCCTTTGAGTGATCTTTTCCTTCCTTAGTCTTTGGCATTTTGTGTTCTGTGCTGTGCTGACTCTTCTCCTTTGTCTCCCTTCCTGTTCATAAAGCTTTGTTTGGGTTTGGTCCTGTTTTCTCCTTTTGGTGTGTGGTCTCTCCTTCACCCAAAGAGCTACCGCTGTCACCTTTGAAGTGATTTACACGTCTGTCACTCACCTCCTGACTTGTTTTTCTCTGCAGACCTATGCCTCAGTCTCTCTTTTGAATATCTCTTTCAGAAGGTTTGCACTAAACTTGAACTAAATGTGAGAAAAGCTAACATCAGCTTCAAAAGTTTCGGACGATATTGCTGATGCCATAACTGGTCTCTGTCACTTGTGTCAGTGGCAGAGATGGCTTTGAATACATCACTTTCAAGCCACAGACAAATTCCTCTCCTGTAATACCTTTTTTTTTTTTTTTTTCTTTCATTAAAGGAACGCATTCTTATCCCGGGAGTCAGGCTTTCGGCAATCTCCCTTCTTTATCCTTCTCACCATTTCCCTCTTCTTCCTCAAAAGGCTGTGGGGACCTTCACTCCCCTCTTGTTCTGACCATATGAGCCATCACAGGCTCTGCCTTACCCACTATGTTAAATACAAATGGTGCACCTTGCATTCACAGCCTTTGCAATTTACTTATCGTATTTATTTTTGCAAAGTGTTTGCCTTACCTTTTTCTTTGGCACGTCAGCTGTACCAGCGACGCCAACGGTCCTCGGCAGCTAGTGTACGTTTTAGGGGCAGACTCTCGCATTCTTCCCCATGTACAAGATACGAAAATCCCTTTTCCTGGATGTAAACTCGCAAAACATTAATTTGTTCTCTTTCAGTTGTCTCTCCTTATTTGTATCACTATGTTTATAGCAAGATGCAGATCAATGCCAAAAGGAGAACAAGCCAAGAAAGAAAACTGGCTTCCTCGTTATTCCTGTGGTGCGCAATGGGAGAATTTGATCTGGAAGCAGTGGATACGTAGTCTAGATGTTGGATATTGCGTATACATATTCTAGAGCATATGTTTCCATCTCTGGCATCCAGAAAAGTAGAAAATGGGAGGGGAGTTGCTAGAGGGACCCCACAGGAGGGGGAGGTCTTGCAGAGCTGCTGCTGAAGGAGAGAGGGAGAACTGGAGCTCTGCTGTGCTTTCTGCTTGCCCGCTGCTGTCTGTCCTCCTCCTTCTCCTCTTCCACCGTCATGAGCTGTTCATGTTGCTCATTGACTCTCCATCTTAGTTATATTCTTGGATATTTTATGTCAGGGTCCGTTTGCATGGGGAGATTTCTTCAGAACTCAAACTGTGAAACCCTTACCCTTACTGAGCCTTCTGGTTTTACCGTGAATACATTGCCGTTGACGAACAAAGGTGTCGTCCCGTAGTCCTGCAGATGGATCCCAGCACCTGTATCCACCTCAGCCCCTCTTCTGCCTTCCCCTCTCACCCCTGGTAGGCGCCAGCCCCGCCGCAGCCCCGTGCCCACAGCCTGGCGCTGGGAGCAGCGTGGAAACGCGGTTTTGCGTGGAAGAGGGCGATGGAAGAGGCAGCGGCCACTCGGGTGGGAGAGGACGAGGCTGGCCCCCGGTGGCCTCGCCACGGGGACCCTTCTGAGCAGTTCCCGCTTGCCCATTTTTCTGGGGTTTTGTGCAGCCCAGTTTTAGGTGTCATAAGACGCACATCTCCCTTCTGCGACTGCTTCGCAGCCCGGGCAGCTCACTGTCAGAATAGTTTACGGAACCTCTACATTTTGCCTTTCTTCTTTTGTTCTTTCGTCATTCTAACGCCGACTTACCTCACCGCGTAGCCACTGCCTCTTTATCTTCTTTTAGATATTTTTCACAGGCACCTTCTCGGTGGTCACTGAGCCAAGTAAACACCTGTTTAGCTGTTTTAATCCTTCAGCGAGAATCAACTTCTTCACCTTGTGCTAATTCTCCTACCATCACCACACTTCTTCATTACTTCCAAAATAGCTATTGGCTGCACATTCATTGTACTAAATAACGCATATGGCATGCACATCCCCACTAGCTGCTCTCTGTACGTTATCTGTTAATAGCTGCTTATACATACCTTTTTTACTATCTGTACAATTTTTCTTCTGCAAAAAGTAGAAATTCCTCATTTTTAAGGGTGCGTTTGACCTTCTCAGTGAGAATTTCAGGCAGTGGAGAGCACTGATACAGCCTGCCTCCCACCCAAAATAAGAATTTTGGCAGAAAAAAAACCCCATAAATAGAAATTAGAGAGTAAATTGCTGGATGCACCGCAGGTCGATTTCAACAGCTCACAACAGTTCCTTACTTGCTCTGTGGGTTTATGCTGGTGGTGGTGTGCTGGTGTCTGGCCACCAAAGGCTGTAACTGGGGCAGATCCCCAGGTAGAATCAGTTCTAGTTATTTCTGAATTGTCATTAATCTTATTCTTTTCCTCACTAGCTAATGGGCCTCGTTTCTCTCTTGTCTTTTCCTTTTTAGCATATAAACATTTCCATTAAAGAAAACGCGTAAAATTGTAAATGCAAACATTCAAAACTAAAGCAAACAAACAGAAATGCTATAATTAAGGTAACCCCTGCAAGCTTTGGTTGGACTCCCTGTGCATATGCATTAGGATTTTGGGTTTAGTTCCATAATCAGGAACAGGATTTTTCCCCCCGCATCATCCCTACCTCATTCAGTACTATTCAGTATTTTTTTCCCTTCATTGTTCAGTGTGTGGTCCTTTTATGACTTAGTTATTGAGTGCTATTCAAGTCTCGCCTCAAAAAAAACCCCACTAAAATTCCTCCCTGAGCCATCGGAGAGAGCTCCTCACTGTTGTGTAGGTCTGCCACAGAAATTCCCTTCCACAACGTCCGGGGACATAAAGCGTCCCTGCTGTAGAAATGGGAAATTGAAGCACAGAGAAATTAATAATGAAGTAGGTAAGTGTACCTGTACGTGCGGCACAGGAGGTGCCTGTGATCTGGCCCGTGTAGCATGTATGTACATTTGTGCATGTATGTACGTGCGTTATGTACGATGTACACACACACACGTGCGTTTTATATGCCCAAAACGCAGCTATTGTTGAGTGAAGTTGTAGCAATATGCACAAATCGTAGTCTGGGGCTGCAAGTGAGGCACCAAAAAACGAGTCATGCAGAATTAATCATCACCTGTAAAAATTTTGGTGTATGTAGACCCGGCTAGAGTTCTCAGCAGAGGGAGGGTTCAAGTGTCATACGGAGGGTAGCTAATTACTGTAGTGTCGTGGTTTGGGCATCATCTTTCTTTCAAGCTCCCAACTTACCCTTTTCCCAATTTTTAACATTATCAGTGAGGTGTGAGGGGGTTGATTAAAAAATACCTTGCAGTAATCGTTCATTTCAACTCTGTGAGGAATGGTCTTGTACAGAAAGTAGTTTTAGCTACATAATCACACAATATCTAACGGTGGATAGTAAGGGTGTAAATAAGACCCTTCATGCAACTTTCTACATTCTTAAAAAAAAAAAACCCTAGGTATGATTGTCCTTTGCCCATGGGACATCCACAGCTTTGAAACATTTAAATCCACTGCAGAGACCTTATCAAACTTAGCTGTGGACTGCTACTAAAGAAAACGATCCCTAAAATTTGCCAGGTATTTATTTGTTCGCAGCAGAGGAGCGATAAGGCTGGGAACCTTGCATCCTATCTGAAGCGCGGAGTGGGATAGCCTGGTGGGAACACATTCCTCCGCTCTTTTCCCAAAGAAACTCTCTCGGCTAATTAATTAGTTTCCTCCCTAGTTGAGGGCCTGTTGAAGAAAAACTGCTCTGACACCTTGTTGTTTAGCCTGAGTATTCAGGAAGAATAGGAAGGACTACACAGCAGGTAGACATCCTTTAAGGAAGGACCAACATTGGAAAATAATTGCTTTCACCAAGTTGGAAAGGAAGATGGAGAGAAATTGAGCCCGAATTTGGGATAATGGATGAAAAATAGCAGAAGAAAGGGAGCTGAGAGGAGCCAAGGGGGAGAGGCAGCAACGTTACATCGAGTGAGAGAGGACCAACAACTGCATGCAGGTACGAATGGATGGGGAACAAGAGATGACGAATAGGAGTGGTTCCCGTGAAAAAGGTCTCGGGCTATCTGCTCTCCTATTCTGCTAAGTACCCGGTTCCAAATAGAAGGTGACACCAAGGTCACATATTGCCAGCAGACAGATAGGAAAATCAAAGAAGAGCAACAGAGGGTCTCAAATACTAGGAGGTAACCAGGAAACCATGAATTCTAAAAAAGACAGAGAAAAAAATAAATGCAAGGAAGTTGCTGAAGTTATTAACAGATAAGATTTACAGGCGAGTTCATTTCAGTGGGTCGGCTATCCAATCAACTACTGTTGCTAATTGGATTAGTTGCCAAAACAAGCTAAGAATAGAACCTTCCCTTTTCTTATTGTTAATGCTTTCCAGGGAAAAAGTCCTTGTGGACAAAAATTAAATCTTTACTTCTAGCAATATAAAATTATCCTCTGTAAAAATGAAGAACCTTAACAGTTAGTTGTACCTCTTCTTCTGCGGAGCTTACAGTGGTTAAGAGTCTTCTGCAGCTACAGTGTGATGTGAGATGGAACATTCTTGTTCTTCTCCAAATCAAGCGGTTTGTGGCAGATGCCTACTATTGTTCCTCTTTATTTTGTCATTCTTTCTTGTCCTTTCTCGAAGAATTTCATTGCTACATTTTCCACAGTTGACTTACAGCTTTCTGGCAATATAAATACTTCTGACATAATGGAACAACCCTAGAGAAAGCCTTAGGTAATTTCAGAGTTGCCCTTAATATGGAGAACCCTGAGCATCCTCCCATCAAGTTTTTTTTTTTTTCCTAAAGCCCGTACAACTGTTTCCAAAACAGCTCTCTGAGAAGGAAATCAGTTCCTCTTTCATTGCTTTATAAAAGTGCATCTAAATAATAACCTGTAAATAAGTTATGTGTATAACACAGGCTCTGTGTTGTATTCTTTTGCCCTGCAAAAACAACAGATCTACTGAAATGATCTATGTCGTGATTTTCGTTATTTACTTTGTAGTGTTATTTTATTCTTTGTATTAATACATCATCTCAAAACAAAATAAGCATGTAGCCTACTCTTCCTTGTAGCCTGTGTGGTATGAATTTTTATACAAGATACCCAGTGCAGCCCTTAGCCTCCAAGTTAAGTAAGCAGGTTGTTTCTTGGGCAGATCTGTTCTTCAGCTGTTAACTCACGTATCTATAGGCATGATTAATTAATCCGGGCTCAATCTTTAGGTTTTAGCTTTAGATTTTTATTTCGACAACAACAACAAAAAAAGCTGTAACTGAGAAGTGGAGATGTTCTGAAGTCCTCTAGAAAACTTCATCGCAGGTGAAGGACAGAGGATGGGACTAAAGTGTTTGACGAAGTCGTACATGATTCTCCCCAAAGGAGAGAAAACATTCTCTTTGGCTAACGCTGGCGAGAAGGCAGGCACAGAGTGCCACGGGTTGGACTTCAGAGAGGGAAATCCCACCTCCCCCTTGGGCTGCTCGCACCCAGCTGCCAAATGACCACCTTTGCTGCGAGGGCGGCCTGACCTGCCCGCTGCCCCCCGGGCCGGGATGCTCAGCGCAGGTGCTGTGCTCACGAGCCGCCGTCCCTGCTCCATGCAGCGGTCGTCATGCTCACCAGAGAGGCTAAATTTGCTGCAGCGCGAATTAAAAAAAGTCTTTCAGCGAGTTAGGACAGGGAACTGCTGGAGAGGGTCCAGCAAAGGGCAACGAAGATGATGAGGGGATTGGAACATCTCTCATATGGAGAAAGGCTGAAGGACTTGGGTCTCTTTAGTCTAGAGAAAAGAAGATTGAGGGGGGATCTTATTAATACTTACAAATACTTAAAAAAAAAAACTTCTTTACTTTGAGGGTAGTGGAGCACTGGTACAGGCTGCCCAGAGAGGTGGTGGAGTCTCCCCCTCTGGAGACATTCCAAACCCGCCTGGACGCTGTCCTGTGCAACCTGCTGTAAGTGACCCTGCTCTGGCAGGGGGGTTGGACTAGATGATCTCCAGAGGTCCCTTCCAACCCTGACCAGTCTGTGATTCTGTGATTCTGTGATTCTGAGCTGAAGTCCATTCTCTCTTTTTTTGCTCTCCGTACTTTAATTAAGCGCCCTGGGTAGGTTCTTCCTCATGAAGGCGAGACAGACACCGGAGTATCTCACAGAAGGACAGCCTGGTACTATCCGTGGGGATGGTGGCTTCAAAACTGCGATAGTTTGTAGTAATGTGTAACATACTCACTTCACAGGCTGGTGCAAAGGACGAAATGAGCCATGGTGTAAACCCCTCTTCCATTAACAATGGTTTCTGCTTTTGTTAGCGGATGGTGGTAATGCTGAGCTCTATGCAAAAAAAAAACAAAAACAAAACCCCACATATAGTTGATACATACACATCATACATTTTCCATCCATTTATGTTAAAGGAAAACACATTTTTCTAGACACAGAGAGTGGGGAACTTACTTCAAAGGGTAAAAAAGTTAGAACAAAGCACCTTTCCAAAGAAGTCTCCTTTAAAATTAGGCCAAGACTTGATTGTAATTAGTAAAGAAATCATGTTTGAATGATTAGTTTGGACCTCTTTTTAAGTCTGGTGTGAAACCCCCACCAAAATGCTCTCTCCGCAGAGAGGCGCGCGGCAGTGCCTGCCTGAGTGTGCAGCCGCCCTGAATCTGTAGCGCAGAGCAGCAGCAACTATCCCATCCATCTCGGTGGAGAGAGAGCTCTGAAAAGCTAAAGTTGCAAATTACATCTCATGCCTGTCATCAAACCATTATCGGCTTCTTCACTGCTGAGTCGTACAGATATCGAGAGACATTTATCCGTCCCAGAAATCCTGCCTCAGATCAGGTGCCAACATTTCCACCTGTTACTTACTCATCCGTTGAACTTACTCATCTGTTAAACTGGGTCTTATGAATACATTTGAGTATTTTTAATTCGAAATTCTCATCATTGAAGAACATGAGTATTTATGGACAATGTAAAATTTCATAGCAATCTAATCAAGAGGGGGAAAATACCATAAAGATCATTTATGTATTTTTATTCATTGGGATGAAAGTATTTGAATTCCTTTAACATGCTTGAAGTTGTCCCAGAATCTCAGAGGCAAGAAGGCAGAGACCTCCCTGTAAAATACCGAGTCTTGACTGTACCTAATAGACAAAGATTGCTCTTCAAACCCAAACTAAAATGCCAATGCGGGAGGACAGCTGATTGTTTGCAGGTGCAGACTGAAAGAACTTGTCCTGTGTTAGATATCCAACATGGATCTCACCAGATAACGTGTCCAGCTAGCCATTTCCTATTTGTCTGGATATGAAACAGTTGCCTGGTGTGGGGAGCAACCATCAAATATTTGTCCGGTTGTATCTAGCATTGCGCAGGATGTGCAGGTACTTAGCGGTGGTTTTTGATAAAGGAGAGCGCTCTGCGAATGCTCGTAGGTGACCCAAAAGACTACGAAACCCAGCTGAGACACATTTGCAGCTAAATATGATCCAGCTGTGTGGAACGGTGCTTATTATCAGAAAAGTTTGGGGAGATACCCAGAATGTCATGCAGTTCTACTAATATTAGCTTTAGCAACTCACAATTATAATGACTAATTGGAGCCATCACTCATTGCTATTGAGTTCCCAGGTGAAAACTATGGACCAGAACCTCCATTAGCATAAATTAGCATTGGAAAGTCAATTAAGTTACACTGATTTTACACTAGTTTTACTGTCTTTCATAAGGCTGAAAGAAAAAAAGACCCATTCCTGACTTCAATTATCTGTATTTTTTTCCCCTCCAAAGCAAATTTTTGTTACATTTCTTAGCACGTCTCCATGAGCACACACATCTTCAACTGGAGCGCAGCACTCGTGTTGTCTTGCTAAGCAGAGCAGGGTTGCTCTTCTCTTTTCTCGAACACAACCGGTGCCTTCCAAGGTGATGGCGGTGAGCCGCGTTGTTTCTGCTCTCCTCAGCACAGCTTTCGGAGTGGGTAAAAAAGCTTTTTCTCTGAAACATCTCTTCGGGGCAGCTTGTCCCATTCCAGTCACATGAGTGGAGAAGGGTTTTTTTTTTCCGTCTTGTGTGTGTATATGCAAGGGGGAGAAAGGGGAAATGTGAAAGAAAAGGGGAAAATATGTGACATGAATACTTACACTGATTTAAGGAAAAATGAACAACATGATCATTTGCATTATATTTGTAAATTTGTATGTCAGCACCTAAATACCGAGTTTTAAAGCAACAATATTTTTCAGTAACAGAAATCATAATGGAAATCCGGCAGAAAGGCGCCGGAAGAAAATCTGCAGGTTGATAGATAGTATAAACTTCGAGCAGATGACTCTCAATGTTTTACCCTAACTTGAAGTTATCGGGGACATTCAAGAGGGTGTTCCTGAAAAGGAGAGAGGCATGTGCAAAACGCCAGTAGTTTATCAGCTCTCTCATTCAACAGGACTATGTAACTGAGTAAGATCAGATGAACTATACGACAGCGAAAATAAAAATTAATGGAAACCTAACAAATCCAATAGCTCTGAGAATTTTTGAACCATACAGTGCACAGGTACTGGTTTGTGTTTTCTTTTTAAAATTACAAAAAAAGAAACCAACAAACCCAAACCGGCAATGGTAAAGCACTGGGGGTTTGGGCTTTTTGGGATCACCTTACATCTGCAGAGAGGGATCAGTGTCAGGCTGGCCCCGTGCCGCTTTGGGGGCTGAACAGGAGAAGCAGCCCGAGGTCTGCTGAACAGAGCGCAAGTGTATCTGACATCATGACAAATTCCCAATAGCGTCATTTTTCATTTCCAGCGGCACCACCATATCTGCCCCGGTCCACCAGGAAACGCTCATGCCACTTGGCAGGCAGAAGGCATGAGCTGATTTATTTATCCCCACCCCCCACTGATCTGAAACCTGTTTTTATAGTTCAGGGATTCCCACAAGTATTTCAGTTGTAACGGCGGGGTTTCAGACGAGGGGATGAGAGGTTTCCATCGCACTGGGACCAGGGCTGCCCTTTGGTCACACTCTTCATTCCTGTGGCGGTGTCCGGAGGAGTCCTCCTGCACAGCCCTGGGCAGCTGCTCTGGGCTGAGATGCTTCCTCAGAACCAAATTCCTCTCTGGAATCTTCATCCTTGCTTCAGCCTTCCTATCTGCCGCCAGTGCCTGTAACCGCGGCATCTGCCCTCACCCAGGGAGCATCTTCTTGCCTGGGAGCATCTTCTGCAGCCCTGTGCCCAGCACAAGCGGTGCTCGCCGCTCCTGGAGAAAAGGCTCTCCCTCCGCACCCCACCCTCTTTCCAACCCGCCTATTACTGCCCCTGTCCCTGTGGTCCCAGACCAAAGCTGAGCACAGCGACGCGCCCCTCCGCAGTCACACACACAGATTCGGGGCCACGTTATTCTGTTCTGCAGTTCTCTCAGCCATCCTATTTTGTTTAAGCATCCCTCAAAAGCTGTCTTTGCTTTCAGTAGAAAATTTTTTGGACAGATTTCTTCCATTAGTGTGAACTACGTAACAGATGACTGCAGTAACATGTTCGGGATTAAAATGTTTTTGTAGGCCTGACCTCTTGACTGTCTCTGTGTATGGTGTCCCTTCGGTTAATGCTCCTTCTGTGGAGCACTGATGTCCTCTAGGGATCCCCACCCAACCGACCGGGCTGATATCGGGTATCGTGGGGAAAAATCAGATCTTCCTACTTAGAACCATAGAATCACAGAATGGTTTGGGTTGGAAGGGACCTTGAAGATTGTCTAGTTCCAACCTCCTGCCCTGGGCAGGGACACCTCCCCCTTGTTGCCTCTTGTTTTATTTCAATTTAGATACTATTTTAACTGGTGCTGCTGAGAGTTTTGGAGGTACAGTGTGTACAAGAGGGGGTCTGTAAGTACAGTGGCATCGCGTAGCTCCTCATAGCTGAGGAATTGGCGTATATTGCCCCGTTGAAAACAGCGTCTTGAACTGCAGCCAGCAGTAAGATAGATCTCTTTGCTAAGACAAATTTTCCAATAAACTTCAGCCAGAATTATTTTATGATGGAAGAAGACTTTTGTGGGTAAAGCCATCAAGAACAGACTCATAACTTGTTCTTCTCCTGGCTGCGAGAGGACGAACCGAGACCTGTTAACTGGCTTTGGCGCGCAAAACCCTCCGGACAAAGAGTTAAAGGAGATGTGAGGACGGCCCTGGGACTGCTCGGCAGCTACAATAAGTGGTTACAGCTACATCAAGCGGTTATTTGATGATGTCCGTTGGCGCAGCAGGCGAGGGGAGGGGGTCTCACCAGGTACCCAGCACCTGGCGGGTGGGCAAACCCCGTTTGGAAGGCAGAGACCTCACTGGGAGCGGAGGGGACCTCCACCGCCCGCTGGGCAGCCCCGCAGCTCCCGGCGTGAGGGCGGCGGGACATCGTCCAGGGGACACCCCAAATACTGCACGGGCGGTGCGCTGGCGTGGCCGGGCGCGAGAGGAGCCGGGAGAAATTTCAGAGCGTAAGCATTAAAAAAAAAAAAAAAAGCCCCAAATAGAGCCCATAGATGGTAATGACAATGTTTTGTTATCTTTATGTTGTTTTCTTTGCATGCTTGTTAAAAAGTGGAGTCAGAGTGTCTGAGACGGAGCCCTAACAAGTTCCTTCTAATCAGCCCCGGAATGCTTCTGTCAGGCACAAGAAAAATGCTCAGCTTGAACAAAGCTGCATTTTTCCCCCAAGAAACACATTTGTTTAAAGATTGGCCTGTCAATTTGTGAATCAACATTTCGGCTTTTTGCTCAGACATCATGCTTTTGCTTTTTTTTTTTTTTTTTTTTTTCCCCCAAGAAAAGGAAATAATACAAAGCTGCTATTTGTTGTTTGAAGGAAGTAAACTTCATCAGGTCGACTTAGATGTGTGCTTCAAATGTCACTCAGTACAGCTTTCTTGTAATGAAACGCTGCATACAGATTTCTTCCTTTAGGCTCAAGGGGATTAGACCCAGTAAAAGAAAAATTCAGTCTTCCTTGCTGTGGTGCATCAGAGTGAGAAGTTTAAAATCCACAATTTATTCAAATATTGATATTTCTACTTGTCAGAAGAGAGGTGCCTTGAAATTTCCACTGAGCACTGTTGTCAGAAGAATTGCAAGAAATGTGTCAGATAATTCATAAACGGAGTTCACTACTGTGAAATCAGTTGGGAACAGCAAAAAAAATATATTCTTGTCGATGTAGAATAGGGGCAATATAACAGAAAATAGCACTCACTTTTCCATCATGTCAAGCAAATGCTCAATTTGGGCCAGGTATTTTTTTTTTTTTTTTTTTTTAAACAGCTTGCCGCTTCTGGAGAAGCCCACAATGCATGAAAAATGCGTTGAGTCGCGCTTTGTAGACAAGAGATCTGTTTGTTGGTTTTCCCCTCCGAGAGGGTTCCCATCCCGCCCAGCCCACCGCCGCTCTCCCTCGCTCCCGGGGTTGGCCTGGTTCTGCATGTGGTTTGCATTAAAGCCTTAAAAAGCTGTGAACGACTGGGGTAATGATGTAAAGGGCTAGTGTAAATGCCAAACTGTTGATAGCAGCCAGGGAAGCTGAAGAAATTCTCGTAGTATTTTTTAACCCCCCCTCCCCGCCATGTGTTGAAGTCATCTAGCCTTTCCCTTTGAGGCCGGCGAAGCGGGGCGCACCGGGCTGCCCGGCACGCTCTCGATCCCTTCTCTTCTCTAAAAGTCCTGCCCGGTGCTGCTCGGCGCGGTGCTGTCCGTGCCGTGATTGCCACTCGGTTTCAGCTATGAAAACCAGTGACGTCAGGAGCCGGCGATGCTGCCCGTTAGCGCAGCTGCTTGGCGGCGGGGCTCGCTGCCGGCCGCGGCGCCGACCAGCCTGCGTGCAGATAACGAACGGCAGAAGAGCAGAAACCGGGGCAAGAGAAAAAATATTCCCACCAAAACACCTCTCTTGTGGCCGTACAATCGCATCGTCCGTGGGGCTGCTGACAAGGGGTACCCCGGTGCAGCTCGCAACCCATCGGGGCGGTGGTGATAGGAAACCCGGCAAAGCCCATGAGGTCGTGTCGCAGCGGGCTCCAAAGTTGCCCGAAGCATCCTTGCGAGCGCAGGTTTTGTACCAGGCACTGCCTTAAAATATTTGCTGTTTTCCATCTAACACATTAAAAATGCATTTTCTGTAATTCTAGCACACTTTCATTATAGTGGCTTTGAAAAACAGACAGCGTAGTTAAGGCTTACGTGAATATTTTAGAAATACCCTTGAAATAACAATACGAGTCTTTTATTAGTATAAAAATAGCTAACTATAGCATCCTTAGTAGTAAAGGCATTATGGTGAACGCTTCCCCCCCTCCCCTTTTTTCTTTTTTTTTTTTTTTTGGTTTAAATTCAGTACCTACAAAATATCTGAGGCTGGCCTTATACTTCTGTAGGGGAAATTAAGCTGTACTATGGCAAAATTTGCATCTCTCACACTGTTGTTAAACTCCAAGAAATAAAGGGGGTAAATTCAACCTGCAGACTCAATTTGCAGAAAGAACGCAATTTTCTGTAGTTTTTTTTTGTTTGTTTGTTTGTTTGTGGTGGGGGTTTTTTTGTTTGTTTGTTTGTGGTGGGTTTTTGTTTGTTTGTTTGTTTGTGGTGGGTTTTTTTTTTGTTTGTTTGTTTGTGGTGGGTTTTTTTTGTTTGTTTGTTTGGTTGGTTGGTTTTTTCAGTGGCAATTCTGGCTGCCAGAACACCCCTTGCCAGGAACCCCCTTTTGGGGAACCCGCAGATATTTACCCCCAGCCTTTTCAAAGGGGTGTATTTCTGGCGGGGAAGTGGAAACCGTCTCCTAATCCCCCTTTCATTAGCTCCCTGGCTTCTTTGCCGGCTCCGGAGTGGACACTACAAGAGGCTGACATCTTTGGCTCGTTAGAGCATAGATGCCTGCAGAAGCTGACGTTTTCCACGCCTGCTTGCAGCCTATTTTTCCTTTACACCCATTGCTTACTGTCTGCTCGGTGTCGAGGCGAATCTGTCATCTGTGCCAGAGCACAGCCCGCTGCACCACTGACAGTAAGAAGGTAAACGCTTGCTGCCTG
>NW_009650176.1:1839806-1841490 GCF_000708025.1 Charadrius vociferus
AATGCTGCTTGTATTTGGCAGCAAATTGCTTAGATTCTGACTAAAGCTGCTTTTATTTTCCGTCCTTTTCTTGAGGCCATCTATTCTAGTAAGGATCATTCAGCCCAAATTATTTTAAATTTACACTCAGCTACTATGTAAATCATATTGTGGAAATCAGTGTAGGAATCAATCCCGAATTCTGCACAGCAGCTGAGTGTAGAGGTATTAAATTAATAAAGAAACGGCAGTACAAAGCCCGGAGCAGGGGTAGTTGGGGTTCTGCTTTGCATTGCAGCTCGTTTGCAAACCAGGCGAACCATCTACGGGTTCCTTTTGTGCAAGGGCAGAATTTTAAGGCGGCGGAAACCAGCACGGTCGCGGCCAAAAAGACAGCGAAGGTGGTTTTTCGGCGGGTGAAGTAGGGCTGAAGAGCAGTGGCTGGGGCCTGTAACTGCAGTCCAGCACACGCTCCTGAGAAAGTAGGCCAGTCATTAAAAAATTACGTCATGCGAATGTAACTGTTCTTTAGGAAGGAGATAAGTATGCAATGAGAAATAGAGGAAAATTAGTAAAAGCTCCTGGCTCGATGAAGCTCAGCACGACTGCCATCTCCCCTTTCTGAAGACCGTCCCAAGCCCTCCTCCAGGGATTCTCTTTGCAGCATCACCAGGAGGAACGTGTAGTTCTGGCTCTATCATTTCAGATCGATTCATGTCATGGATTAGCATTCATTCTGAAATGAGACGAGGAACAACCCATTCAAAAACCAGAGGTAAAATGAAATAGATCGATGGTTTGGCGTGGACAGCAGCTCGGTGAGCCAACTTCGGTGCCACATCTTCAGAGGACAAGGCTTGCGTTAATGCTGGGTGTCCAAAGAAACGTATTTTTCAAGGCGTTTCAAGATATACAAATAAAATGCCAATGTCAAAGCGATAGAAAGCAATTCCTCTTGAAGCAGAGCTTCCCGTTGCACTCCCTATGGAGATCTGCTTTAAGGCGGCGGGTCCACTCTACTTTTCTTTAACGACTCTCAATGACGGTGTGAGCAACGCATGCAATAGTAATTGTAATTATTTGCTCCTTTAATTATTTGCCCGACTGTAATGCATGCAGTCAGGATATAAGGAGCTGAACACAAAAAGCTCCAAGTTGCCCTGTGGATGGATGGATTAACATTTTTATCTTTGATCTGCAGAAAGTAGGTGGCTTCTAAATAGTTCTCACAAGTTAGTGTCACCGATTGTCTAGGAATTGAAAAAAACACCCCAAAACAGTTGTGGTAAATGTGCCTTGTCTGATGGCCAATGGTACCTGTTCATTAGTGCCCAGTGTCTCCTTTTATTAAAGATTAGGAGTCAGCGAAGTCAGTACTTGGGTTTTGAAGTCCTTCATTTAAATTTCTCAACTTTTTATTTAACATCAAAAAGACTCTCTTCTTAAAAAGGATAGGGATACTCAAAGGTGGAGAGGACTAAATAAATCAGGCTAAATATCCTCTGAAACTGTAGCTCTACCAATAGGATTAGCATCAAATAACAAAACTAGATGTTTTATACTCTGGATAATTCATAGTGGGAGAAAAGCCAATAATGAATTTAAATGCTAGAACGTGACTTTTTTTCTTGTGGTTGTTCCTGCCTCGCAGATACTGGGCGGTAGGGCTTGAGGGCAGGGGACGACTCCTCTTCAGAGCTTTCCT
>NW_009650176.1:1841516-1846516 GCF_000708025.1 Charadrius vociferus
GCTGAGCGCCAGGCAATATACCTCCTGCCCTGCTTTCCCACCACCAGCCGTGTGGAGCACAGGATCATGGTGCAAGGAGTCAGAGGCAATAAGAGAAAGCGAGACGACAGGCTGTGCAAGAGGAAAAATGTTTTTCTAACTCTGAGCTCACATATTCTGGACATATTACGCTGCTTTCCGGAACCGAAATCAGAATTTCTTGAGGCTTAATTTTCTTTTCCTTTTGGCAGATAGTTGTGGAAACCACTGACGCTGCTAGTCTCTTATGGCTAAATTATGTGTTCAGAGTTAGCCGGAGTATAGATTTAGTCTTGCTGCTGTTGCACAGAGTCCATTGTAAGATAATTTGTCCCACTCAATTAGACTAAGTTGTCATGTGAGAAGTGCTGAGCTACCGCAGCCCGGCGGCACCAAAGTTAGCGTGCTCAGAGCGAGCACCCAGGCGAGCACGCAGCCCCGCGGCCGGCTAACGCTTTAACAGCCTTAATTACCGCCTGGGGTAGGGGGCTTTTGGAGCTCTGTTTCTTCTGATGCTTCGTAGGGAAGGTCGGATGGTTCCAGGTAACAACACTTCTTTCTTCCAATTTTAAGAGTAGGAAATTGCGCGGAGGAATACGTTACAGAACGCTGAGGTGGAAAAGTCAAACACTGACCGTTTCCTTTTTGGTGACATCATAGATGTCTGTTGTAACCTGAATTTTATCCCCTTTCCAACACAAGATCTGATAAGGTCTTTAACTGCATGATGACTTCTGGCATCTGTGACCCTTTCTGCAGTTGGTACCCACTATGTTTATTTTTCAATTGGAATTGTGTCATGAAGGAGACTTATCGGTACCTTCTTCTGTTCATTTGCCGCTGAAGTTGGGTAATATTTATCTTCTGAGGCAGAGGAAGAAATGTATCGGTCCTCCGGTTGGGTCCTGTTGTCCCAACAAATTAAGTCTCATGACGGTTTCTGTGTCTATTTCTGTCACGTATTTTCTGTGTCATCTCAAACAAGTCATGACCAGTTTTTCAGTGTTGCAGTGTCCCCTCTTGAGTCACTGTTTAACGGCCACCGGGAGGTTTAACTGTAGGCGTGCTGAGCGCCCACCCCGCGTCGGCTCTCAGCAGGACCTGGCGTGGGGGCTGTTCTCTGAAGCACTTGTGATTGTACGAGGTAACTGGGAGGTGGGACAGAGGAAAACCCTGCAAAATACACGGTATAACCTAAAATAAGACTTCAAGGATTTTCAGTTGGAGCGTAGTATATCACAGACTGGTAAGCGAAGCTGAGCACAGACCTCCTGCAGCTGGTGCTGGTCCAGGTGGAACCAGCCCAGAGGTCTCCACGCCGGGGTGGTGGTCGGTCGGCTCCGCCGTGTTAAATCACAGCCGGGCGGTCAGAATGGCACCCAGCCCAGCCGAGCTGGGTTCAATCTCTTCCTACTTCACCCCGGCTGAAAACCCGTAATGCAGCGGTGAATTCACCTCCTGGAAGGGCAGTGCTGTTAATTTCGAAATGCTTAAATGTGACGGGGAAAACGTCTATGAGGAGGTTGATAAGGCATTGACTTAATAAATTACAAGGTTAGGAAGATGTGCCCTGTGGAAGTCACGGTGCTACATATTTTTCAGGGAATATAAAAAACGTGTGAGGTAATGTTAATCATCGTTCTCCATGCTGTACACTGAGCAGGACAGCTATTCTACATACGAGAAAGTGATAAAATATAATCATATCATTTAATACTTATAAATCAATACTGTGTGAAGATTGTGCAAGCGTTTGTTAACTTGTGGGTAGTTGACAGCGAGCATTTCGTTAATGTAAAGTCTTTAATTTGCAGATATACGTTATTGAAAGTAGTAATGAGAAACTTGTATTTATTTTGGGACATTTACAAATCGACGTGCTATTCCATTTCGGAGGAGACTACAAATCAATGATTTTATCCTCTAACCACTGTAATCATAATTTGCCAGTTGTTTGGTTGGAGGGAGTTTTTAAATTAAAAAAAAAAGATCATAATCATTATACCAGCAACAAGACTGATTAATTAATTAGTCCTCACTGAGATATTTAGATGTACCAACTTTCAAAGTGTCCAGTATGGAGCTCAATTACTTCGCTGTTGTTCTGGCTTGGCATTTATGGTAATTTGTCAAGCCTATATGCAGTAATGGATTGACTCATATAACGAAGGCTATAATTGCAGCTGTTAGGTAGGCCTTCTTTATCTCAGCCTGTCTCAGTCCCCATTCCTGCATGATTTCTTGCTGTGCCGAAGCCATGTGTGTCTTGTTTTGTTTTAATACATTACTGACCCAGGGTCTCAGGTTACTGGGGTTCCTGTCATACATTTAGTTCCACTCTCATAAAGCATTGCACAAAAAATGCTGGAACAAGGTAACAATCATTGCTCAATATACTAAGTATAAATGTCAGAGTGTAAAACTTGACTGCAGGAGAACAGTGGAGGGGGAGATAATAATTGAAAGTAGGACACCCGGCTGTAACAGTGAGGCTGTGAGTTGTAAGGGCTCCTACGGCATCATGCAATATGTCCGCTATGTCTTGTTTAGCATTAAAAGCTCGAGATCAGCCGTCTCTTTCCTACAGATGTTACGCTATATCGGCGCGTTTTGTTCCGGTGGCTAAAAATGCCCTTGCAGACCTTACCAGGTCACGTTCGCCACCGTAATGGCAATCCGAAAGGACCCGCCGTGGCTCCTCACCAGCGTGGTGCAGGAGTCTGCGTTGGGCAGAAAATTTGGTAGAACAAAGTGTTTGTTTAGTCATTTAGTCCTCTTACACTGGCGTCTTCTGTCACCCTAGCTTCACCCTGACACACCACTTACTTACTTTTAAAAGTGTCTAAGTGCGACAACAGATGTTTTGTAAACTTCTCTTTTAATCTTTGATAACTTACATAATTGAAGAAGTTAACAGGTTGTTCACTTAATAGGGATCATTTATACAGGATTTTTTTAATAACTCGCTGGAAGGGGGGAAAACCACTCTTGGCTAATATGAAGCATATTTTGCATTTATTATGGGAAAAAATTTTCAGGTAGGAGGTGAGGAGACAATTTGGGAATTTTCGTTAGCTGAAAAACTGCATATTAAACATGAATTGTGATTTTCCATCTGGCCCTACTGGTTAGGAAGCTGCAGTTGGGCATGATCTTCACTGTCAATCAACAGTCCCCAACTGCGAGATGCAAACCTCATGACGAAGCCCACCCCAACTCATTAAACCAAAGCAAACTGTATGAAGTGCGCCGCTGTGTGATTTTAATATTTGGTGCATGTGACAGGATCATTTTAGTGATTTGCAGGATTTATCTCCTCTTAAAAGTACTGCCTAAGGCTACTCTAATTGGTAGGAAAGCAAATTCCCCCTTCTCCTCCTGTCACTCTTTGTTTTATTTACTGAGAACTGCCGAAACCTATTTACACAATAATGAGGATAAATCACCGTGATGCTTTCAACACAAAGAGAAATGTTGCGTGAGTTGAAAGCTGTACAATTAAAACTAAATTCAAAATATTTCTGAAGTAGTGCCTACAGTTAGTGATAGTGAAATAAAATTAAGACAAATGATATGAGCGTACGTTGCAACTCGTGCAGATAGACAGCTAAAATCAAAATTCTTGAGGCATCTTTTATGACGGACAATTTCATTCAAGATTGCAATTAAGTAAATGTATGTAAGTTGCTGACAATAGCCCAGATGTTCCCCCTAGATACTTATGCAGCTCTTTCATTTTTCCCATGGACGGGGAGCTCAGCTACTTCCACCACAGTTGTCTTCTCCACAAGGCGCCCACCGGCGACCTCTCCACCTGCGGGTCAGGGTGGAGACCCTCCAGGCGGGGAGGACACTCCTCTGCGCGGCTGTGAGGTTGCACCTCATTCGCTCTTGCATTCTGGAGAAGTTACTTGAAAAGGAGACGGCAGCTTCAAGCTGAGAACAGCCCAGGCCAGGCGTCAAGGTGAACGCTGAGAATGCGACATCTGAAGCCGGTGGCCGCCGTGGCCCTGCAGATCTCAGCAGGTCTATGGCCCGATGCTGAGTAAGAGTTTCCAGATAAAGATTTCCCTTGACTGGCTTTCGTGGGGGAGAACAAACTGCTGGGGTTGTTGCGATGGAGTGAGTTATGGGCCCTTGTTCCTGGGGCCCGATTCTGTGCTTGAAGACTCCCACGGAAACAACCTGTCCCAAAATAGGCTGCTCAGCACCTGGTGCATCTTATAAAGAAACAGAACAGTCTTGAAGTGCTTACTTAGAAACCTCATGTATGGCTGTCATAAGATGTTTTATATGCGTTTTGATAAACAGTAATTACAAATTGAATTAAGATATGCACCGTTGAGAGATCTTTGCTCTTACCTAATTTTTAGTCCATACTGTAACTACCAGACAGAACAAAAGCAACCTGCATTTATCAGGGCGAGTGACGCCGACGAAAACCCCTTCCGCAGAGCACACTCCGTCTGCTCTTTAATTTGCCCTGGCACGAGGCCCCGGGCCCCAAATCAGGCCATACCGTTGAAACCAAGAAAACACCATATGCACCATGAAGAGAAAATCGCGTCTTTTGAGAACAGCCTTTCTTTTTTTTTTTTGTAGACACAAGCAGGTTACCGATGCTCAATGGTAACGGTAGAGGTGGCAAAGCAACAGGACAAAAGCCGAATGGTTCTGCCAAAATGGTGCCGTGCGCCGGCATGAAATTGCTTGTACCCACGGCTATTGCTGAGGCTCCAGCAGAGAACAGATTACCGATGCTCAATGGTAACGGTAGAGGTGGCAAAGCAACAGGACAAAGCCGAATGGTTCTGCCAAAACGGTGCCGTGCGCCGGCATGAAATTGCTTGTACCCACGGCTATTGCTGAGGCTCCAGCAGAGAACAGATATCTTCTTTGCCGTTAAGTGCAATGTAAGATACCAATAAGTGTAATAATGAATAATTAAAGATGTATCTCTTATTAGAACACAGGTTTCACGT
>NW_009650176.1:1867389-1868644 GCF_000708025.1 Charadrius vociferus
TCATGCAAATCAAGTTTTTTCTACTGGACTCCAAAAAGTTGGGTAAAAGAGGTGGAAGGAGAAGAGCAAGGCCCGTGGTCTTGATGGCTTTGTTGTTTCCAAACATCGATTTTATTTCTCTTGAGGTTGAACTACAAACCAGAGAAACGTGTTTCGTTATCCTTGCGTTACCTTTGATAAGTGTAGAGACCCAGACTGAAAGGAAACAGGGTGATGTCTTTTACTCTTCCAGTGGTGGCCCAGGAGCTTCCACCCTTTCTCCAAGTAGAATATTACGACATAGTTGCTACTTATCTCCAGCAGTTTGTCTTTAGCTACAGTCTTCCACTCTGCCTGGGAGAAACAAGTAAATAAAGCCCATATTTCAAGCTTGATTTACTCTGATACCTACTGTGAAAGATTATGACTCTTTAGGGAAATAAAGACAGGGTCAGGGAATTAGTGTACATAATGGTCATTTTGATAATGGGCCAACAGATGCAACTGGAAACATACTGTACACAATTAAGCATAATGCACTAATGACAGGTTAGAGTTTTTATCGCCTCTTTGCGATCGAGCAGCAAATCCAAGTTTAGCAGTAATAAAGAGTTTATTGGTGCTAAAGCCAAAGATTTTCTGACAGAGGAAAGATTTTTCCTTTCATAACAAGAGTATTAAATCCTTTGTTTACTAGGCTCTAGAAAAGAGATATGCAAAGTGGTTGTCAGATATTTCTTAGGAAAAAGCCAATTAAAGGGTAATAGAGTAAAGGATGAGAATTACCATTTGACTTCAAACGTCTCCTCTTCTCCTGCTCTCTCCTGCCTCCACCCCGTAACAGCGTTGTGCCCCTGCAGACAGCTTCTCTTCCAAAGAACTGCAGAATCGCAGATAATGATCCAAATCCGCGCTTTTTTACTCATGAAAGTAGAGCAGGCTTGTCGTAGCTTAACAATTCTGTATTTTGTAGTATAGCAAGATCTCATCTGTAGGCTTAATTGAACGCATTAACCGCATACCTGAAATACAGACGAAAATGAAACAGAATTACTGGAGGAAAGCAAAATGGTGCCGGTACGGCTGATGCAGTTTTCTGTCCTCTGTCGGGTTTGAACCGGACATTGGGATGATCTGATTTGATAAAGGGGTGGAGGCTGCTGGTCACTGCAGGTTTCAGCTGACTTCCTTGCCAGGGCTCTCACCTATCGCCAGTGCAGATTTTGGTTCAGGGTGGTGTTGCCAGGGCACTCACGCTCAGTATGTGCAATCGAAA
>NW_009650176.1:1868657-1876157 GCF_000708025.1 Charadrius vociferus
CCTGCTGAGGTTTATTTGCACGAATGACGCTTCTGTTTGGCGTCTGGTGGAAATACGCCTTACTAATGATGTTTCTAGGATGTAATAGGTGGGTTTCTGCCACAAATATTCCTTTAGCCAGACAATATTTGAATCAGACCAAACTAACCACCGCTTGTGCTTATAATACCAAGCATTTTCTTCCTTAGTGTTGAAATTCAAGTACAAAAGTCTTTCTGGTCTATTTGCTACAACACCTCCTCTCAAAAAAGGTTAAGAAGAGGTGAAAAGGATGAAAAGGCACTTGCAGGGTTTAAAAAAAAATCTTCTATGGAAAAAAAACATCTTTCATATCACAAAAAAGTCTCCTGTAGGTTGTTATGTGCATAAGGTGGAGGCTTAAGAGCAGACACATTTGCAGATGAACTGCTTTTACTAGCTTCTCCGAGACATGACATTTGTTCAGAAGATTAGCCAGGTTGTAATGTGTAGCATAATTGCACTGTGCGGATGTCCCAGAAGTGAAAACCTAATTGCTTGACAGGCCTATAACTTTGTGGTACGCTCTCACCTTGTTAGGTCCTTTTCTGATGCAGTTCAAATGAAGTCTGGCCGCAGGTGTGCCTAATTTACCTCGCAACAGAACGTGTTGAGTTTAATTGCACAGTGGTTGTTAGGAAAAATTGGTGGGTGGAATATCAAGTGACTTACTGTACGCGGATGGCAGATGGGCGTTGAGAGGCATCGCGAGCTAAGTGTATAGGTGAGGTGAGTCAATAAAAGATGTAAATTTTATCTTAAAATAGTGGAGTCTTGTGGTGGGTAATACATTTTAATTAAGGTGGTAGCAGGCCCCTTTCTGGCAGCGTGAAAAAAATCAGAGCAAAGGAACCTCCCAAAGCCTGCATTTTTCTCCATATCAGTATTTTAGGAAGAGCTTACTGTGTTTAGGAAGGCTGTTCTGCAAGGCTGGATATATTAAAAAAGACTAGAATTTGTGCATATAACATAGCAGGGAGAGGCAAACGTAGAAAGGCTTGCGTTCTCATTCTCTTGGTAGCCACAAAGTTTGAGAGATGACCAAAGCGAGCTCCGATCCAGCTGCTCGCTTCTTGCTGTTGCCCCGATCTTGTTTCGGGAGCACAGGGCTCGCAGGGAAAGCGTCTGACCCTGTTCCATCTGCCATCGGGATGGGTTCATAGCACCCACGGTCCTCGCTGGTCATCTGAGAGGAACAATTGAGTCGGTTTTCTTCTGGCAAGCTTTGGGAAATGCCCTGCATGAGCAGAACGTGGTTTTTAACTTGTGTTGTCTTCCTCTGAAAATCTTGTGTTGATGCCACCTGTGCTCCATGAACTCTCCGCAAACACAGATTAAAAAATAAAATATCTCAGTATCAAGGAATGCGGCAGAGCTGAATTAGGAGTGCTGCTTGTGTTCACCCCAGCCTTGTCGCTTTGACATTTAGCCCAGTGCCAGGGTCATCCGAGTAAACTTGAAGATGTCTAATTCCACCCAGCGTGGGTCCTTTTCACCAAATAATTGAACAAATACCAGCTCCGGTTGATGTTCAGTGAAAGGGTGCTTAATGGCCCTTTTTTTTTTGACAGGATGTGAGCTCTCTGTATAGAAACAATTCATCACGAGTGCTTCACGTTAAAAACAATCCACGAGGAGCAATACTTAGCATTCCTAGTGCACAATTCATTGGAGAATTTCCGAGCAATTTACAAACATTAGCTCAATAAGCCTCACAACACCCATTTGAGATCAGAAAAAAATAATAGATAAGATACTCCTCTTCAGCCTGGCCGTGGCACTAAGGAGCTGTAAAGCTGGAGGCTCTCCCCAGCTCCTGACTGGTCCTGTCACCAGTGCCTGGTGGTCCCGTACTGACGTGGGCACCAGCTGGTCCTTGCACATCATCGCAGTCCACACGGTGGAAGGTGTGCAAAAAAGAATAGAGGTATGACAGAAACAACATTAGGTTTAGCCCATGCTCAGTTGATCTGGAGATCATAAGTATTTAAAAAAAAAGCCCTCCAAAGCCAAGGCAGATAAAATTAGGGTGGGGATGTGGCTAACAAAGATGCAGCTTCATCGGGTCACTGGTAGTGTCCCTGCAAACAGTGTCCAGAAAATTTGAGTTCAAGTGAGCATCCGAGCTAGGGAGATCACATCAACCACTGTGGAAATCCAGGTCTCTTCCAGCTCGACAGCTAAAACTCCTTTACAGATTTCGGGATAGGAAGTTTTAAAGAAACCTGCATTCAGCTAAACTAACAGAATCGGTTTATTTATGCACAGTTTCAGTAAACATAGTCATTTCCCTCCTTCCTTCTGATATGAGAGATTGCTCCTTCAGCGTTAGCGTCCCGTATTAATATTAGGGTCCTGCTCAAGGTTTAACTGAAAAGGAAGAGCTGTGATTAAAAGCACCAGTTTGTGATACGGGGATACTGCCACAAGGCTCCTGTCTGACCCTCGAAGCTCATCAGGAGCGAGCACAGCGGGGTGCAGCCACAGTCATACTTGCTGTTGGCCGCAATTGGGCACCGAAGAAGGGAAGAGGCGCCTGGCTTGCCTCCTACCAGGAATGCTGTTGGCACATGGAAACTTCTGCGAGGTGTACACAGCAAGAATAGTCACAGCCACTTATAAAGACCGACATGAATAAATAATAGTTGTTCGTATTCTAGATATAAAAGCTCTGCCTAACCTCGCTATTCCCCGTAATATTAATTCTAGTGGGAGGTATCCTTATCTATGGCAGGGGGGGTGGAACTCGATGATCTTCAAGGTCCTTTCCAACCTAAACCATTCTATGATTCTATGATTCTGTTCAACATAGGTGGAGTTGGGCAGCGCAAGCTGCCGGGCTGGCGCATCAGAGAAACTCTGGGTGACTAGAAAGCCCTGAGCTTTGCTGTCAGTAGCTGAGATTTTTTTTTTTAATTTATGAAATGGGAAAACAGCTACATAAAGAAAAGAGGAGGTGTTAGGCTGCGAACATCTCCTGCACGAGGGCAGGATGGTGAGGATCCCCCGGTCTTGCATAGCCTGGAGGGTGGAGACAACCCATATCAGCTCCTTCCCCAGCAAGTACAGGAGGGCGGCATAAAGAAGTTTGCACTTTTCCAAGCATTTCCCCTTCCTGTATGTGTTTTCTGTGTTCCTGGGATGCAGCGATGCTACAAAAATGGTTATTGGGAGGTGCCTAGATGATAAGGGTTAGTCCTAAATAATTGCTGGTTGCCGCTCAGCAAAAATAAGGTGGATTTCCGTCCCTGGGTAGAGTGACTCCTCACAGTTAAAGGCTGGCAAAGGTTGACGAGGTCACAAGACAGGGCCTAATTTGCCATGTTCCTTTCCTTTCAAAAACAATGAGGGAACCGGGGCCTTGCCGGTGGGCAGATCCCGCCTGGATCTCCCTGGAGTCAGCAGGAGTTGGATCGAGTCCCTTTGAATAGCGAGAGTTTCCAAACCGGAGGCAACGCCAAGTGTTTTTCAGAAGATTGATCATTCATTACCTTGGAATGTTTCGATGTAGAGGTCATTACTGCTAATATAAGTTGTGAAAAAATAAAAAGTATTAAAAAAATAGAGACAAATTCTCATCTGGTGTAAGTCATTGCCTTTGAAGTCAATGAGTCATTGAAATCAACTTTCCCACACCGAGCTAAGGATATGGCCTGGAGTCAATACATTTGTAGTTGTTGAAAAATTAAAAATATAAATTTGCCTTTCCCTGGCAATAATGTTCTGTTTACAACAGAGATCTTATGCTTTAAAATAAGTTCATTAACTAATAGGAAAGTAATATTTCACTACCAGTATTCTTTTGGGTATAACTACTTATGATTAAATTTTATTAAACTTTTTTAAAATTAGATTTACATTTTGATGAATCTAATAGATTTCAATTTTGTATTTTTATAGATTCTTTCTAAAGTTTTTCCTCAAGTGCAATCAGAACTGTTTGAAGAATGCAGGCAACCCGCGAGACATGCGAAGATTCCAGGTACAGATCTCTCTTAAAAGATAAACGGCATATAAAAGACTTACTCGCATCTTCATCGTGAGCTTTTTAAATGAAAAAACAGTATCAGTGCTTCTACTTAGTGTAGTTCCAATGCTGCATGCCTTTAAAAAAAAGCACTATCGGTATTTTACATTTCGCCCACTGGTTGTTGCTGGTTGTTGGGAGTCGCGGAGTTCTGCGGTGGACTGTAATGGATCAATGCCGAAGCAAGGGGCTCTCTCCTCAGAAAGTGTTTCCGTGGTTTTCCTTCATACTAACACCTTGCGTTGTAGCGTGGCGTGTGCTCAGACCTGCAGAGGTTTTTCCACATGTAGACGGAGGAGCAGAATGTTGCTAACAGACATGACGGTGGAGCGCAGGGAAGTTTGGATCTCACACAGGGGTTTTTCACATTCACAACTTGTAAATCCAACAGCGGTGGTCCAACCCCTATGTTTTTATTCCAATTGTGTTAGAAAATGTTTAATACTTCACTTTCTTCTTACAGCTTTTGAAATATCCTGTGGTGAATCATAACACTACAGAGAGACAGCTGACGTGATGGACAAATGATTTCCTCTGTGTTTGGGGTCATTTGAAATGTTTGTTAGGAACTATATGCTTCTTATTTCAAAATATTTCACAACAGTGCATATTTGAGACTAATAATAAACCAGTATTGAGATGTTCAAAACTTTCTTATTTTTGAAAAGAATAACTTGTGGTTAAACTTGATAGCAAAACATGTGACATCTGTTTTCATGCACAGCCAACCAACCGGTGAAGCCAGCACCCTTGAGCCAGCCAACAGCAAAGATCTGTAGCTGGAAAAAATATTTCTTCAAAACAATTGAGCCAAGCTTCCATTTTTCATGCATCTCAGCTTCACGTGGCATTGGTGATATTGATCCATCTGAACAGAACAGAAGGTCAAACCTGGAATGAGTGGAAATGTCCTCTTTGTCTCACCGATGACTAAATGAAGCATCAGTCATGAGTGATCTTGTGGTCGACAATGGAGCCAGTAGGCACTAGAAAGACTTTCCTGGGTCTCTTTAGCTAATCTCCCTGCCTCTCAGAAGGTTTAACTGGACTTAACAGTATGTCAGATCTTGAACAATATTTTTAACTGGTTTCACTGTCTCAGCACCTTTCCTTAGGTGCACCGCAGGAATAAGCCGATATAACAAAGCATAGCATGTCTACTTTCTTTTGCTGAACTACAGTATTTTCCCTTGGTGACTGACCTATATATACATGACAGAACAAAAATAGTTGTCATTTTTATACACACCTTTCTCTGTCTTTTTAATATACCGTGTTCTAGGAACCAAACCCAGCAACCTTTGCTGAAAATCGCCCTTGTACATTTTGCAATATTTCTTAAAGTCTGCGAATCTCATTAAAAGCGAAAGCAGATAGCCCAGTGGCCTGGCAGCAGCTCTGCGGCCGAGGTGAGCGTGCAACCTCAGCACTCTCCAGGGTGGATGTTGACAAGAGTGAAAGTGTCCACTTCTGGGAGGAGAAAGGTAGGGGAGCAGAGCAGCCTGGCAGAGAACTGCCCTCGGGCTGTTCCAAAGGGTACCGCAGATGGCTGTCTCCAAGGAGGCAGGATACACAGAAAAGGTGCTGTGATAGCTGAAAGCTAATTATGGGTTGTGAATAAGAAACAGGATCAGAGGTGATCCAAAACATAGAAGCAGACAAGAATTTTCTTCTCATGCCTTGGAGCCGCTCTGTGCAAAGGGAGGCTAGTTTTACCCCTTCGATTGTTGCTCGTTAAGCGTTTGGGTATAGGAGCTGGTGTGAGAACCCTGACGATCATTTTTGTTATACCCAAAGGTGAAATAAACGGAGGATGAAAGCCAAAATGTGTACTAGCTGTTGCCGCCGTCACCAGTAGGGTTGACAAGGCCTAACTTAGCCGTTGACTTGAAGGACACTACTAACATTAAACCCCAAAGAAAATACTGCAGTGATTACTTCGTTTAGAAAACCTGGAACCCACACCACAGGGGCCTTGCTGGAGGATTTAAATAAGATGTAAATGTCTATCTGGGATAATAGCGATCGACCTACGAAGCCGTGTTCCACACAAACCCAGGCGCATCTCAGGGTTTCCTCTTTGGCTTGTGTTCATACGATATCGTTTCCGGAAGGAGTTTCACAACTCCATTGTGTAGGTGTTTGTATCGGGAAGGTTGTGCGTTTTGCATATGTTCCTTTTCCATTTTCTACTGAGAAGCAGCTGGAAGCCAAAGAAGGCCCTATCCATCATCTCTTCTATGGCCGGACTCTGAACCTGGACACAAGAATAGGAGCCTTTCACTCAAAAATAAAGGAGGAAATTCCATTGACATACCAGGGTCAATCACCATCCAAATGAACTTGAGAAGGGATACTTTTCATGGATTGAAAACACTTTCACTATTCATATTCAACTCGGTCTTTTCAGATGCAAAAAAGTTCATTATCAGACATTAAATGTAATTGTAAAACTGACCTGGAGATCATTTACTGAAGAAAAAATGGGGAGTTACGATGGTTCCTGATTTATTAAGCTTTTTTTATTTGGAATCCTCACAACCCTTCATTTGAAGACAGTCTCAAGTGAACAAATTTTAATTAGATAAACTATCTAATCAATATATCAACAGATCAATCAAAACAGCAGCTTTTAAAATGAGTGGCTAGAGGGGTGTTTCTGAAACTAATGGCTAGAAGAATATTTCCCTGAATTGAATTCATTTGTTAGCATAATAGGAGATTAAACTCTAATTAGTGTAGCAGGTTCTGAAGAGAAACAATTGTGAGTTAAAAATCACCAGTGTTAGCCACATAAACACAGATGTATTCATAGCTGTCATTCACTTTGTTTAATGCGAAAAGTAACAGGCGGTGGTGGTGTTTTGTCTTAAAAGAAGATCAGATTCTGTATCCACGTTTGTGAAAACATGGCAGGGTTTTTTAAATTTGGATGGTTTTTTTTGTTTTCTTTTGCAGGTTGTTGTATCAACAACAGTCAATGTGGATGGCCACGTGCTGGCTGTCTCAGACAACATGTTTGTACACAACAATTCCAAACACGGGAGGCGGGCTCGCCGCCTTGACCCCTCAGAAGGTACGGCCCCTTCTTATCTGGAAAATGGTAGGCACACATTTACATGTCTTTTTTTATTTGCGATGCTTTTTTTTTTTTTTTTTTTTTTTTTGGCACCATACTTTATGTTGATACACTACTACATTTACTTTTACGTAATTTCTTCTCTCATCCATCAAACCACCCATTAAAAAAATCCATTAGTATTTCTCAGCCCTTGTCAAGCAGAATACGGTCGCTCCTGAATTTGCTTCTGACTTCTTTCTTTATTTAATACTTACAGTTTTGCAGTCACAACCAATTTTTCATCTTTTTCTATTTTTTTTTTTTTCAGTCTTGTTTTGCTTGCAGCTTTTTCTTGCTATTTAATTTGACTTGATTTTATTTTGGCTTGTCATAT
>NW_009650176.1:1881157-1886157 GCF_000708025.1 Charadrius vociferus
CTCAGAGGCTGTGCAGCCTTCAGCCCCAGCCTCGCCGCAGCTAACTGGCTGTTGGGAGCATGGAGAGCCTGGTGCTGGCTGCTGCCTACCTCTATTCCACAGCACCATTGTAATAACTCATGCAAATGTGAAGACTCTAGAGACAAAGGGAGGTCAAGTAAATGGCTCAGGGATTCATGTCGACAAACAATATTAGATGTAAAATGTGTACCTTTGACAAAAGTATTAATATAGTGCTTTTGATTTTTTCCTGATGAAAAGTGAAAAGTAGTAATTACGGAGTGACAGAGGAAAATGAAGTTTTGAACCAAAAGGCAAAGTTCGCGGATGAAAAAACCCAACCCAATTAGCTGCTTATGAGGAATCGAAATTCAGAGCATTTGCTCTTCCATCTCCCTCAACAACCTTTTGATTGACTCTGCTTAGATCTGTACAGCAAAGCAGATAAATCGACATGCCACATGCATGCGATGCTTAATCATTTGTAATAGCCATATTTGCCCTGACATATAATTTGCTATATCAAGCCAGTTTTTTCTTGCTCACCAGTGTTCTGCTGCTTGGCCTTTGCTTTATGAAACATTTAATAGTTTGCTTTAAATACATCAACATGCTGGTATACGATTGCCCTTTGTATGCCTCCTCGAGAAATCATGCACTTTCCTCCTATTGTGCTTTGCATGGTTTGTCATTGGTGAAGAGATCTCATGTCGGGAAAGAAGGGGTATTAAGGTCTTGATTTTCTGTCTTGTACAAGCAGCTACTCCGTGCATAAAGGCCATCAGTCCTAGTGAAGGCTGGACTACTGGTGGGGCTACTGTCATCATAATCGGAGACAACTTCTTTGATGGCTTACAAGTCGTATTTGGAACTATGTTGGTCTGGAGTGAGGTAAGCTATCTAAATTGGTGGGCTTTGAACTGTAACATTTTTCCATGAATGATTTTAACAAGCTGTCAATAGGCTATTGACATGAGGTATCATGAGATTTTGTTTCACGGTGCCTTTTTAACCATGAATTCACATGTGACAATTGACTACACGGAGAGAAATATACTTGAGGCACATCATGGCCCTCTAGTGGAAGACTTGCTGTAGGAGGTCTCCCAGTACAATTGGACAATTAGTGTTAAAATTACTAGAAGTAGCCTTAAGGAGACATATGGAGGCAATTTTCATATGAATGATGCCCTGTGGCCTTTCCTGCAAACGAAAACCAAGGATCATTTACAGAGCTTTTTCTTAAAAAAAACCTTGTAGAACCCGTGTCTTCGAAAGTGACAGCAAGAGGGGAGAATTTTGAGAGGACCAATGCGATTGAAAGTCATTTTCGTAATTATGTAAACTGGCTGGCATCAGCCTTATCAGTGCCGTCTTGATTTAAGGTATGTTTTCTGTACGATTTTTATAGCTGATAACACCCCACGCCATCAGAGTTCAAACACCACCACGGCACATTCCAGGAGTTGTTGAAGTAACTCTCTCCTACAAATCCAAACAGTTCTGCAAAGGTGCTCCCGGCCGATTCGTCTACACTGGTAAGTGTACAGTTTCTTTACTCCTTTCGGGATAATAGTTCCCATCTCTTAATGACGCGCAGGCAATGCGATGCGTGACCGTTACAATGCTGTTGAAATACAGGATGTGTCGGGAATGCAACTGGTGGAAGCTGGACCTCAAAGTACCTGTTTGTGTGGGCACCCAGGAGCTCTGGTGCCTATCCAAGCCCCGCGGGTCTTAAAAATGTCTCGACGTCTCCTGAGATCAAGCTCTCTCACAAGATGCCTGCTACTTCCTGTTTTCATTTTGGCCAGAAATAGATTAACAACGGTATTTCCTACTCCGCTCCGGCCAGAAAAAGGAGTTAAGAAGTATTGGGTGATGAAAAATATTTTTCAGACTATCTGTCCAAACTTCTTGAACTTCCCTGAAGGTTCAGTTGAAGTTTTAGGCACCGATTCAAGTAGCTGTTGTTGGATCCAAATAACTTTATCCAACCTTATTCACAATCTGGCTCTAAAAATTCTTTCAGACCTGAAACTTGGGATACAAACTCACGAGCCTGGGAATGATTTATTTGTGCCAATTCTTTTAAATACATTTGATTTTAATTTACAAGAGCACAAGAAAAAGTCGGAACTTTGTGGTTTCCAGTGGTTTTAGTATGAAAATTCTTACTTTGGGATGAAGTATTGCTGGCTTTTTATCGAAAATGTGTCTTACAGTTTTTCTGGCATTTAACAATGAATTTAACTGAGGTGCTGGGAGGAAAAGGGAGAAATAGCAATTTAATTTACCGTGCTTTTGGATGAGGATTCTAGGTAATAAATTTGATCTGATGAATCAATCTCTCTTTTGAAAACAAAGAGCCTTTAACTGTTTACTCGACAGACTGCGGGGATTCGGGGAGAGTTCTTGCTGCTTATTGGGTAGATAATGCAGATTGCAGATGATGTGCAGATGATGTGCATTTTGATGAATATTTTCCCACTAGACTGCAACTGTTTCTATCTATTAATTTAGATCTAATGGGAAAAGTGTGTTCCTGGGTAGTTGTAAGCTAGGACTTTTTAAACAGTTAACGCACTGAGGCTATGTTTTTCCGTCTGCCTCCCGTCTATCGCTGGAACGAACTTTTAAGTGAAGGTAGCATCTGAGATGCCTATCCTCCATCTGTCCCCAAAGAAATGGCAACCTGAGCGGAACCAGTGCTGGTGTTCACCCCTGGCTGCCTCACTGGCTGACGGGGGAGAGAATATTTGCATTTTCTTGATCTTTCTGACTGGGTCGCTACCGGATGGGTCACCAAATGGGATGGCGGTGCCCGCGGTGCTTTTGGTGTTAAGAATATATCTTTAAAGCTGGTGTTGTTTCGTAGTCGGCTGCAAAGGTGGTCACCGTAGGTGGGGCTGCGCGCAGTCGCGGTTACAGCCTTCAGGATGAACACAGCCCCCGCAAGGCTTCAGCGCAGCGGCCTGACAAGTATGGCTGTTTAGCTAAGATAAGTGTGCAGCAAAATAAAAAATGAATGAATTAAAAGCCTTAGACTGAGTTCCAGATATTTGGGCTGTTGCGAGCTGGTGCAGTTCCATGGCGCGCAGGGAAGCGCCGCAGATTTGAACCAGATGACGGTCTGGCTCTCGGTGCACAGCCCTGGAATTTCGAATTGCTTTACAGGAATGTCCTAAACTGATTTCTTAGGTGCGCATTTTGCAAATTTGGTGAATTTTGCCGTGTTGAACTTCTTTCTAATGTGTCAACGCAAACATGTATGAAACTGTAAGGAAAAGCCATTCGTGTCTTCTTTCCCGGGCTCGTCTTTTGTCTTTATTGCTAAGCAAAGATGTTCAAAAGCATCGTGAGAATGTCAGGAGCTTCTCCCGCTGGAATTAAATTTTAATAAAGTTGCATCACTAACAATGCATTAACGGGAGTATATATTTAAAACACCTTTTGAGGGAGACAAAAGCCTATATCCCAGCTATAAGAAAATAAAAAGATAAAGCCAGCGCCCGCCTGACCGAGCAACTTCTACTTGCTCTGCTTTATCCTGAAGTGATAGGGGGACGGAGATAGTCTTTGGCAATGAGAGCTGCCGTTGAGAGCGAAGCCAAGCCTCACTGTATTTCAGAAAACGAAAATGATGTAGCCCTGGAGGAGGGAGGGGCCGAATCCCCAGGGCATCTGTTTCCCATCAGTGTCCCACCATGCTTGCAGTCTGGCTTGGCACTCTAACATTTAACCTTCCCAGCATGAGGTAGACCATAGGGCAACAAGACTGCAGAATAATGAAACAAGAGTGTAGTGTGGTGTACAAAGCCTTTGTGAGCCGAGAAGTTGAGACATTAAATGATCAGGGTGCAGAGATATGAAAGTTCCAGATTTTTCTCAAAAGCCCCCATTAGTCTCACGCAGAAGGAGGAGCGCGCCGTCGCTCAGCAGGCAAAGGCGAGGCCTTTCCCCATCTATCCGTGCCTTTTTGCCCGCTGCTTTCAACTATTATAAAGATACAATTACCTTGGGAGATTGTGGCAGTTCAGTTGATTAGCACGGTGAATTAAAAGAATGAGTCACAAATGACATGTCCAGCTCTTCTCTACTAGTCCTTTGTATTCCCAGTGTACCTCACCCCTGTTGTAAGAAGGTCAAAAATTAGAGAGAGATAACAATTTTCAAGCAGCTAGCACTTAGGAGCAGAATTAACAATCATTCTGTATGTAATTGCCAGTTAATAGTAAATTGCCTTCTAGACTGTAAAATGCAATATAAACTGGTGGGCACCTAAAATTAAATTAATGAGGTATTTGCTGCATTTAAAAGTGAATAGTGCAAATTAATAACTGGGTACAATACTTGTTTTAATATATATTGAACAGTGCATCGTTTACTTGTTTAATAATAATTTTAAAAGTGCCACCTGAAAAATTCTCTCTCTCTCTCTCTCTGGGAAAATCGAGTGGTTTGTGCAGGTTGTAGCCATGATTTTGCTGGTAAAGTCTTCCAGGTTTCTAAATTAAATATCAGAGATTATTTTTTAATTAGAATATAAGCACTGCAGTGTTATTTGATTATGGCAAATTGTGATTTGTATGCTTCTAAATGAAATTACGTTACAGATAAAATTGCACCTTTATACACATATTTTTAAGCTCTGTAGCTTCTGGTGGTTTACTTTAAGATGAGCGGCAGTACCGTATTTACAGTGTGTTTGTCCCACCGCGTTACTGTTTTCTCGAAGTGTGTATTTTGCATCATGATTTCCTAGCGAATAAAAGAAGTGTAGTCCGTCCTAGAGGATATTAAAACAGTGTCAAAGAATGCCACTTGGCACTCGGAACCTTTAGCGCCGACTGCCTTCACCCTAACGTTTCTGTTGCGCACCCTTATTTTGATAACTTTTGCTCCGTTAAAGAAATGGCCCAAATTGTCGGGAGGCAGCAGCTCATTCGCAGTAGACTGTACCCGGTTGCTGGACACGGTATTGGCATTCGATTGCAAAC
>NW_009650176.1:1888657-1893657 GCF_000708025.1 Charadrius vociferus
CAGGGTTAATAAGAATAATGAGTCTATTGTATTTTGGAACTTCTTATACTGCTGTGTATTCCAGTGCTACTGCTATCATTAAAAAGCTTGGCAGTGTTTTCATGTCAAACCTTAGCTGCTGGGAAGCCGGTGTCTTATAGACACATTTTTTTTTGGCCAAGTGATTTTCATGAAAGTTGGTTTAAAGACACCGGCGTGACCCTGAAGCCTCACATACCATTATTTCTTTTTTTTTTCTTAATTCATTATCACAACTGTAGCGAATGCAATTTGCCGAAGAAAAAAAAAAATCAAAAGGGGTCTCAAAAATATTTTGGATGTGCGGTATTGTTTATATTTTAAAATAATTTCTACGACGTTGTCCGTTATGTAGCTTCTTAACATAACCTAATGTTTCTAATAATTTCTTTAAACTAATTTCGTAAGCATATGGAACGCAGGTATTTCCACAAGAGCTGTTGGTCAATGTAGTTGCTACTCACAGGCTGAATATAAATTACTGTAGATGACTATTGATTTTTAAATACACAAACTTTCATTGAAACCATGCAAAGTCGCACGACGAGCAAAGCCCTGTGGTAGCTTTGGTGTTCCTCAGCGGATGTTTGCCGGAGGTGGGGTGCTGCCGCTGCCCGGCGCGGGCTGCCCGTTTGGGCCAGCACATGCTGCTGGCGGTGGATGTGTGGTGGCTGCGGGTGCGCGAGCGGCAGGAGGGGTGCGGAGAGCTACGCTGCCAATCCACGGTCCCAGAATTTCTTGTTTTATCCCAGTCTTTTATAAGCTTGAAAGTCACAGTCTGGTTTTATATAGTTTTATATTTTTAATTGCACAATTTCCAACATATACAAATATTAAGGAGGGGAAGAAAGGATTTTTTTTTTTATATACAATCTGGAGAACATCATACGGATGTGCAGTATGGCTCCTCAGAAAAGTTTTTTTTAATCTTCTTAGATACCTGAGTAAACACCGTCAACATTTCCAGTTTTTGCTAAGCTAAATTATTTCAGTATACAAAAATATTTTAATTTTGTACCACATAAATATTTTAAAATTCTCATTGAAAACTAAACTAACAGATTTACACGATTCTGAACAATTTGAACACTAATACCATGGGCTTGCTTTCTGGTTTTAAAGTTGCAACATCCCCTGTGCTTCAGCAGTAATAAAGCTTTTTTATAGACTCGTTGAATTCGGTTAGTTATTTGATGTATTTTTTCCAATATCCACAGGTATATCCACAGGTAATACAGAGATTTCACAACTCTGAGTAAGAGACATTTTTGTTTGAAATTATTATATGACAGAGGAATATTGTTGTAAAAGCTATGGTAGATGATATTCAGGATCCAATTATAAATCCTATTTGTCAAAATATTACATTAAAATATTACAGTATTATATTCTTACGCCGGGTGATTGCTACCAAATATAAAGGGAGAGAAGTTGTGCAGAATACCGGCTCTTACAGATGTTTGCCGAAGCATCACAGATCTCATATGGTTCTGAGAGGGATAAATACCTCTGAGGAGCTAAGCCAGCGCAGGCGGGCAAATGATCAGGTTTTCCGTTTGCTGTGATCAAGCACCGTTTTCAGCAGAGCACCTGAAATTCTTGTGTTTTGGGAGAACCGGAGCCCTTGGTCGTGCACCCTCCTTCTGAAGGAGCAGAGATACCTCCTCCAGGTTTCTATGGCAGCTGATGCACATCACCTCCATCAGCTCTTTGGGAAGGGGCGGCTGCTGCTCCTTATAATCCAGCGATGTGGCAGGGGGCTGGTGCTCTCAGCCAGGGGGAATTTCTGTGCTTGCAGGCTCCGGTAGCAGAATTCTGTAAAATGTGTGTAGGGGAGCGAGAGGAAGGAGATGGCTCCGTGCAGACTCATCTGCAGAAGAAGGTATTTATTCAGCTCTGAGGCCTAGCAGAGGGATACACTCCCAAATAATAGCACAAATAGAAAAACAGATGCAAGCTCAGTTTATTTCAGTAAAATATATCTTAATTAGTAAAATACCTTGGAGTATTAAATAGTTGGAATGTAATGTTTTGCTGCTTTGATGTAATACCACAGTAATGAAACACTTTACCAAATCAGCAATATGCTTTATTTTTTTGGAGCAGAATATTTTGTCCTGTTAGTCATATCGTGCTGTTTTCATAAAATGCCATGTTTTATTATAGTTACATATGTATTAGACTGTGGTGCTTCCTTGGCGTGATTGGAGCATTTACAATTAGATATCATACAGGTTTCCTTTCCCCTCTCGCTCTTCACTGAAATTCTGCCAAGCCCCTCCTTTGCAATACTCCATGCTAATGACTGATGAGATCTGGCTTCTTACTGGTGGGATCCTTAATTTCTCAGGATCTGCTCGTTCTACATGTTTATATCATGGTAAATTTGCAGATATTTTACACGGCAAGCTGTTCTAGGATTGAAATGTGTGATGGGGTCTGCTCTGGTAACTCAGTCAACTGATGGACCAAGTGTTCTGCATATGGGTTTCCTTTGGGTGGTTTCCATTTGCTACTTCATACTTTACCTCTTCAGTTAATTTTTCTAATCCGGTATCACTGACTCTAAATATCTGTAAAAGCAGCAGAGCCATGTCTGGACCATACAGTGGGTTGGGTCGATGCCTTAGGATGTCCATGTCCCAGGTGAGGCTTCCTCCTTCAAGCCACAGTGTGGCTCTCTGGGGCCAGACATGTGGTCCATCCAGTGGCCTCGGGGGGATGCTACAGTGAAGCTTATAAAAACAGAGATTGTGTGAGGTCCTGTCCCTTGTGTACCACCTGTGCTGTGGCATTCTCAACACATTGTTGTGGCATGGGGAGCACAGAGGTGGGGAGATGACAAGCACCAGTTGGGTAGGAGCAAGGGTGTGGAGCTTGCACCAGAGCTGGGTGCTTCTCCCACAACTGTACCAAACCTCACCTTGAAATTTTTGGCACCTCTCGTTGAGGTGGGTTACTGTAAGGGTCACTAAACTGAAACCACAGCTCCTCCTAACCTGCCCCCTCGCAGTTTCCTGAGGGCATTGCTGTGCCGGTTCCTTCAGCTGCCTTATGGAGAGGACTCTTGACCATGCAGAGTCCTTGTGCTTGGGATGCCTGTCAACCTCAGCCCTGCCGTGGGCTGTAGCCTCGCCTCGCCTCAGCCCCCAGCCGCGCTGGTGGAGGTGGTGGGCACTGTGGGCAGTCTCGGGGAGGGAGATGGTGCTGGGGTAGCGCTGTACCGGCAGAGCTGCGGTACCGACCCAGGTCTGTAGTCTTACCTTGGGATTTGTACGCAGAGCTTGAAGCCCGTGATCTACAGGGTTTACCCTGCCCGGGGGAAGGGCTCTCAGGAGGTCAGCATGGGTGTGCAGCCTCCCTCACCTTCACGGCCAGCTGCACCACTGGGATGTGTGCCCGAGTTTGAGTTAACTGCCCTAACCAACATAGAATCATGGAATCATCGAATGGTTTGTGTTGGAAGGGACCTTGAAGATCATCCAGTTCCACCCCCCCTGCCCTGGGCAGGGACACCTCCCACCAGCCCAGGTTGCTCCAAGCCCCGTCCAACCTGGCCTTGAACACCTCCAGGGATGGGGCAGCCACAGCTTCTCGGGGCAACCTGCCCCAGGGGATCACCACCCGCACAGGGAAACATTTCTTCCTCATATCTCATCTAAATCTCCCGTCTTTCAGTTTAAACCCGTTCATTCTCATCCTATCACTCCACTCCCTGATAAAAAGTCCCTCTCCACCTTTTCCACTTTTTTTTTCCCCACATGATGCCTTTTCACTGGTGCTGCCATCTTACTTCTCAGAAACTTCTTTTTCTTTGTCTCTTTCTCTTTTTTCCTCATTCCTTTCTCCCTTGTTTTCCGCATTTCTCCCTCTCGTTCGTTCATTCATTCATTTAAAGTAAATCTGTAGCTATTATGATGGTAATGACTTTTTTGGCAAACATAAGAGCCTGAAACACAATTGTTCTCAGTAAAAGTGGAAATGCAGGCGTCCTTGTAGAATCCGGGGTCATGAAGATACTAGTGCTTTACTTGTGACTGAGTGCCACCTACCAAAAGGTGAGCCAAGGAACCAAAGCCCTGTGGTGGGACAGCCTGGTGAGGCCGGGTGGTCCCTGAGCATTGGCTGGGGGTGGCGGTGAGGCTGGAGCCCCCCATCGGGGACTTCTTGGTGGCCTTCTGGCACCCCTCCTGCAGCGAGGGTGCACCAGGCCTGCTGAGCATCCACACCCATGAGGATGTTGGAATTTGGCTCTTGAATATTAGGGGACACGTTATTAGACATACAGCATATTTACAACCTCAGTCTACTACACGATAATGGAGTTAGAGGACACACATTCTTTGTTTCTTTGATGATTATCCGGCTCTGCATCCTCACTTTCTTCCTTCCTCCCCTCATCCCTCTGCTAGCTCCTTCCTTCCTGGAGGAAGAAGGCAGCGGTTGGTTTGGTAGCTGACTGGGACTGGCCAGGAAGCTTTTTCCCTTATTTATTCTCCCAGTCCACTTTTTAGCACAAAATCTGTTGTGCTGGAGATGTTCTGACCTACTCTACAAAAGACTCTGAAAGGGACAGGCTCTTCTTGAACTGGGTAAATTGACATTTTTCTCCAAAGATGTTAAAGCTACAAATGAGCATCCCTGTTTCACTGCTGTTCATTACACTCTTTTAATATTTCTTGGCTAAATTCTGGGTGATTTTTGTGTTCCCCACAGGAGCTCGTCCTCCCCAAGGCCGGGGCATGTGCTGTGTTCCTCGGTTGAGGGCTGGATGCAGGGGCTCCAGTTTCAGTGAGGCTAAAAAAGCCATAACCAAACACATTCTTGGCGATATGTTAACAGAACGTAATCCAGTCGTCAGTATTCTTTCGTGACAAGGCAGCGGGGCTCTCCCCTTCTCTGTGGGCAGCGGCGCATCCCGGTGCCGTTATTCCCCTCAATGGGAGGACCACCCCTCCTCCCGCGCCTGCAAACGGCATTGC
>NW_009650176.1:1906157-1911843 GCF_000708025.1 Charadrius vociferus
ACTCTGCCAGTTTAATTAAGATATGGAAAATTACTTATTGTTCTTCACCACTAAAGTGCTAGGAATTAACAGCCAAATGTGATGCCTGTGCCTTTCATATCTCTACCATGTGTTTGTTTGTTTAATACCCATAAGACTACATCATTAAACCTCAAGCACTGATTTCACTAATTCAGCACTACAGCTACATGCTACAGCAGCAAACACCTTTTCTAGTCAATCATAATTGAACAGCTGGATGTAAAACACAATATTATTTTTAGGCTCGTATCTAACTTTGACTCCAAACCCCAAACAGTATTTTCCTCCAAAACAAAATACCTTCCTATCTTTGTAATGCGGCCACTAAATATAGCGAGAGCACCGGGATAGCGTGTGATATATTTTACCCACTTTATCAGTTCCTCGTAATTACAGATGCCACCGCGTGCTGCCAACGTTGTTGCCCTTCTCTCTTCTTCTGGGGACGATGGCTGCGTGTCGTGAAACGTAACGCAGGCTGTTTGTTTTTTCTTTAGGAAGTATTACTTAAGAGAGCAGCAGACCTTGTCGAAGCCCTATACGGGATGCCCCATAACAACCAGGTGGGTCACGAGCGCCGTCGTCACCTCCGCGCCCCGGCCTGTACGTCCGTCCCTGCTATTCGCGAGGCTGGCGGAGCACCAGCGCCTTCCCGGTGTAGGCAGCGGGGCTTTGCCGGGCTTTGCCGGCCACCTCGAGGGCGGTCCGATGTGATGCAACGCTCGCAGGGAAATGCTTCATCTTCCCGTTCTCTTCTCAGGGCTAGTTTGCCTATCAGAAATGACAATTAAGTGTAAGGTGCCAAAAGCATAAGCAATCATTAAGGCAAGAGAATAACCTTGAACTCGGGCCAAAATATACAGTGACTAATGGGGAGTCCTAAAGAAATCTGCTAAACAGAGCGGATAAAACATACTGTATTTTGCAAACTGCTGAAAAGACAGCTACTGCCCCGGACGAACGAAGTGCATGTTGCAGTTTTCTCATGACTTAACAGCACTAAACTGTAATTTTATGTTAATATTTTATTTCTTTGCACTGACTGCGTTGATGTGAAATTGCCTAGTGCCCCGGTACGTAGGAAGGAAAAGGGAAGGTGCAGTTGGGAGCAGCAGCAAAATCCCCACCCTTACCATCCTTTCACGTGAATCGCTCCCGTAACCGTTAACCTTATTGCAACGCTGAGTATTTGCGCGAATCAGTTTCTTAGTTGCCAGTGCTGGTTTTGTGTCTTTGTAGGAAATAATCCTGAAACGAGCGGCTGACATTGCTGAAGCGTTATACAGCGTGCCGCGCAATCACAACCAGATCCCCACTCTAGCCAACACTCCCGCTCACACTGGCATGATGGGAGTCAACTCCTTCAGCAGCCAGCTCGCCGTCAATGTTTCCGAAACATCACAAGCGAACGACCAAGGTATGTGGGATTTCAAGAGTTAATCCTTCACGTTGTTGACTGCTTTTGGCCGGTGCCTATTAGTAGGAGCTGATGTCACGGCTGTGTTCTACCTCTTTTTCTCCCCGTAGTCGTATGTCTGAGCGCGGAATGAAATGCCATCTTTAACTTTCTCATAATGTTTAATTCTTCCTGTTCTTTCGTTTACTGTTATCATAAAGCATCTCCAGTGATAAAAAAAATTGGCAAAGTGTAGAAAGCTCTTTATTATTCGCAGTAAATATACAACGTGTGTGTTTTTATATAAAATAATTATGTCTAGGTATCTCCACCTGGTTTTGGAATATTTACACAGATAAATCTAATTTGATGTCTGTGATTTTAAAAGACTGTTTATAGGCATGTGTGACATATATGTTACTAATAAAAGTAATAGTTGATTTAATTTACCTGTTGTAATTGAAAATGCATGTAGCATATTGCATTTAAAATTAATTTTGATACTAATGAAAGGAGGGAAACAGGATTATTAGATATGTTCAAACCCATAGTTTTTGCTTGCAACGTAATTATTAAATTGATTGCTCAGATAGGAACAAATTGTTGTTTAAAATCCTGATTCCGCTATGTTTCCTCTTCTAAAAAGATTCTCTTTTAATTCTTTTCCAAGCTAATAAGCCTTATAAAATTCTGTACTTGATCTTGAATTAGTTTTCACTGATGGCTACACATTACGAAAGTACGAGCTTGTTGCTAGTATAAAAATATCAATCATAAAACGAAGACCCCAAAACAGCCTTTTAAAGTAAATCACTGCAACAAAAAAGTTTTTCTTGTCAGCTATGGCATTTGAAGGTCTGGAGAGGCTGAAAGTTCATGCAGTGTGTTGGTACAAAGCGGGACTCGAGCCTGTTGATAATTGCTCCTAAAGACAAACGTGAAGGCACCTGACACAGCTGGATCGAAGAGAGCTTTTGTTGGCTGTCTGTGCTAAGAGGAGAGACAACATAGAGTGCTCGCGGATGATTTAAGTAGGGTTGGCGTGATAAGGTTATCTCAAACTGCGAGAGTTGATAGGGCAGTAAGAGACAACTTAGAGCAAAGCTGTGCAATCAATTAAAAGTGTGTAATATATGCTGCATGAGGAAACCCCCCAGCCCTAAGTCTATATTATAAAATAACATTATTTTTTTGGGGTGGGGGGGTTTCTAACACAGTAGGTTACAGTCGCAACACAAGCAGTGTTTCCCCGCGAGGATATGTTCCCAGCAGTACTCCTCAGCAGTCCAATTACAACACAGTCAGCAATAGCATGAATGGATATGGCAATGCCGGCATGCCCAATCTAGGTGTACCAGGTTCCCCTGGATTTCTTAATGGCTCCTCAGCTAACTCTCCTTATGGCAGTAAGTGTCTATTTTTGGTAACACATCATCATATAGATTCATATTTACTACAAAATCAAATACTTGCATTGTTTTGATTTCCTATATTGTGAGCTACTGGATAAAAGGAGGGGTGACTCTGGAGGCTGGACGTAAAAATGAATATAATAAATTGATCTGTTTGTGCCATAATACGATCTCAGATAGAAAAAAAAATAATAAAAAAAAATTGGACTGCGCAATTTGTAACAAAAGTCCAACACAAAAGAGTTTGCCTGTTATCCAGAGAGTGGCCAAGCCAAGGCATTTCATTTTTTTTTATATATATTTTTTTATATATATATATTTTAAGAGGCAAGGCCCTATCACTCTCTTTTTCCGTGTTTGCCGTGAAAACCTCAATCTGAGTCCTGATTATTTTTGCTTTATTGCAGTAGTGCCGTCAAGCCCTACCATGGCAGCCTCTTCGGTCACCCTCCCTTCAAACTGTAGCAGTACACACGGCATTTTCTCATTCTCACCTGCCAATGTCATCTCTGCAGTGAAACAAAAGAGCGCCTTTGCTCCTGTTGTCAGGCCCCAAGCCTCTCCTCCACCATCTTGCACCAGTGCAAATGGAAATGGACTTCAAGGTGAGCTGGATCTCTCTCGATTTTCTGTGTATTGCTTTTTTTTTGGTGCATACACTCAAGCCCTGGTCGTTTATTTTGGAGAACGGTACCGCGCTGTGTTTTTAGGTTTCTGGTGCTCTCATAGTGGTGCAAAAGCAGGAGAAGAAAGAGGGTAGCACGAACGGTATGCTGAGATTTTAAGCAAATCTTAGTTCACTTTTAATAGTTGCATTAGAGAAAACATGAGTTGTTTTTCTGGCATTTTCCCTTAGGAATTTGTGCCTGAAATTTTAAAGCGAGACTGTATCCCGGAATGCTTCTCGGAGCTTTTGTGTTTTCTTTGCGTTTATACATTTTCCGAACACGTTTCTACAGATGTTGAAAGCCAGCGGCATCCCAGCATAACGTGGCGCGACTTCCTCCTTTTACGTGTGGTGCAATACTTATTTTAAAACACGTCAAATTAGTCTAAATGGGGTTAAGCTCTTGCTCAGCTGCCTAACCTTCCCTGGGAGTAGCTAGCCGCTTGTGCCGTCAGTTTGCATGCTCTGCTGGTCCCGACTCGCTCTCGTACTGTGGCGTTGGAGTGGTTACTTCCCGAAATGAACAACCAAGTATTTTAATTAAGGCAGGCAATTTTAAGCTCCTACATTTTTCTAATCTGTGGGGTTTCGTGTGGGTCATGCAACGAACAGTTTGTAAATGAGCTGCAGAGTTCCCGTGGTCACCTGCTGGCGGTGGGGCAAGGGGAATCACGGTACAGTGTACCTTTGGTGGAGGAATAAATATAAGAACAAAGAAGTCCTCCTTTTTGTGGCATATCTTCAAGTTTGGAAGATGATATTGTCAGATGTATTAGAATTGTTGCAAATGTTTGTTTGCCTCTGATTTACCAATAACAAGCCTCGTTGCTCAGTGCGGTAAATTGAAGCCCTTCAGATCCCACAGAAATCAGGAAAGGCTGTGGGGATGCTCACCCCGGAGGTCGTCTCTCCTCTTGACTTTCTTAGTTAAGATGTAGGTAGTGCAGCGTTATTTATTCTTTGTGTTGCCGTAATATGATGAGCGCTCGCAGGCGAACAGATGAAGGCAGATATTTTGATTTTGCCAAACTAATTCTGGACACCTGCATTTCGCGGCATCTAGCTTAAGGTACTTTGGAGAGACATAATCCCACAGAACTGCCTGTCCACCAAAAATCCAGGCCATTTGCACCCAGGATCTCAGAATGGATGTCCTTGTAGCTTGTTATTAACTTCTTGGCCCAAAGAAGCATCCGAGAGCTTATTATGCGCTCAGGTCAACGAAGGGCTGAGGATCCAGCTGCACAAATCTTATTGTAGGATGGATGTTAAAGAAAAGGATAATTAGATTAACAATTTCTGTCGTTGCATATGTCTTTAGTGGAAGCTTTACTATGTTACTCTAAGTAGAAAACTATACCCAGTATAAGGAATATTCTTAGAAAAGATTATCCATTCATAAAATAATCCAGTGTCCTACTTTCCTCTTTTTATAAAAATACAGTAGTATAAAAAGTAAATACTAAAATAAAATAAAATAAAAATTACAGTTTAAAAAAAAATGTGGTAACACGTGGCTTAGATCTGAGGCAGCTCTTCTGTAGCTATTCTGTAGCAGGTAGTTATAGATATTCTCATTAACTTGTTGGGTTTTATTTACTCTGAAAAAAAATATTTAAATTTCTAAATCAAAATTATTGAATTTTCTGTAGTTTCGCTGTGTAAATAAAGGGCTTCCCGTCAGATGTTCAAGGTTTTAGGAGCTGCAAAGTGGGGTTTTCAGCCAAACTGGGCAGGGTAAATGCCTGCACTGAGCAGCCAGTCTCCCTTGGCACCTCCCCAGCCCCCAGTAACCACACATCTTCATCCGCAGGTACAAAACGCTTTTTGTGTAAGTGCCCGGTGGATGACTTCAAATCAACCAGCAGTGATTTTGTTAAATAGGTCATGAAGTTAGCTTGTAGGCTGAGACCCAGCCCTGCTCTGGACTAAGCTTTTTCCATGCCCAGAGAGCCCCACGAAGGCTTAACGGTCCCTTCAACCCCTGATTTTAGGATGCTGCAATCCAGGCGGCAGACCTGGTGTCACCCCGAGGAGGTCCAGCGCCCCGTGGGTGTTGCTGGAGCTGTAGGTTAGATGCCCCCGAGACCTGTGCCGCTGCCTCACTGCGCTGGCCCTACCCCACCCAGCACTCAACTTCTGAATCACGGAGGTGTTCCGATGCGGGGATCAGCAGAAACTTGGGGTTTT
>NW_009650176.1:1912641-1915499 GCF_000708025.1 Charadrius vociferus
TCAGCAGCCAAACGGCGAATGAATAGAAGTGTTAGAAAAAAAATAAAATTTGTCATATTTTCCTCACCCAGCTGAAGCAGCTCAAGGGAATCATTTTGCGTTGAGCAAAACGACCCAGAGAAATAATAGCAAGAACGCCTTTCTGGTCTGGTAATTAGAGCACTGAGTTCCTGGGTTGTGAGAAAAAGTTGAATTATTTATGCAAAGTAGCACGACACCATGAGGTGACACTCCGTATCATGAGAGTTAGGGTGCTCTAGCGAAAGGTAAAATGTGGGGGTTCAAGTCCCCTTGGGCTGAGGAGAAAATCAAACTGCAGCTGACATATCCTTGGCGAGTTCCTTTATCACCGCAGCGGTGAGGCGCCATCATTTTTTCCAACCAAAGCTCTTGAGTTAATTCAGACTGAACTCACGAAAGGCTCCAGGTTGACAACACCTCACCCGGCTGTCCTCACAGATCTCAGCCGGGGCCTTGAATTGAACTGCAGCCAGAACTGAACGGCAAGACAGGGACGAATTTGTCATATGCTTCCTTTGTGAGACATCATAAAGAAACACCGGCATGCAGGAGATACTTATTTACACAGCCTTTTACCTGTACAGTTATTTAGGGGGGTTCTGCTTCCTTCTTCCTATTTTCTTAGTCATTTTTTGACATTGAGCCCTTCTTGAAGTTTAATTAGTTGCTTTCTGAACCCTGTGCAAGAAGGTTGAGAGTTTTCTGATCAGCACATTTTCTACATCAAATTGAAATACGACGTTCAAGAGCTGCAGTCCAACGCAGCTAAAGTTTTTCGGTGATGTTCAAGCACAGAGCCTCATTAGACAGTGGGATGTGAAGGAGCTGAGTGACAGCTGAGGAGTCTGCGCCGTTAGGAATGGTCACATACGTTTAGTCAAGCCAAGATAGAAGTAAGAGCTCGTGGTCACTGTTGTTGTATCTGAGGTCAATCGGGCAGTTTATGAGCCTGGATAAGAAGGGATGACGTGCTCGTTTGATCACAGGGCAGGATGTCCTCTCTCCTTGCTCGTTGTGTTACCTTTCCCCACATAGACTCTGCTCTGAAATAAAAGCCGGTTGGCCGGTTTTCAGGCAAGCTGGTTGACCCCGCTATGGCAAGGTGTCGCACACCAGCACGACCGGGCCAAGCAGCCCAGATTTTGCTATGAAGGTTTGTTAGCACTGGGCAGAGGCAGAGTCAGATGAAAGTGTGGCAGAGCCCAACACCTAACAAGCGTAGTCCTTTTACAGGGATTTTGGGGGTTAATTACACCGATCCTTGCTGCGTAAACCACTATGGAATTTGTCTGTGTGTGGAAAACACGCTGTTCTGGGTCCATTTAAGATGGCGAGAGAGCAGGAGCAGAACTATGAAGCTCCATCTGGATCTCAGGTGGACTGTTTTGTCTCCTAACATAGTGTGGAGGTAGAGCTGCTCTAAGTTCTGACTTGTGGTAACATCGCCCTAAGTATGAGGACCACCTGAGCCCACCACACCAGAAGCAAGATGTTGATGCCAGTAAGCATGTCCCCAAAAACCTCCTCTGCGTTTTAGGACTTACTGCCCAAGAGGGAACATGGAGATGTCTATAGCCAACAAGGGGATTCACTTCTTTTCTGGAGAGATCCAAGAGAGAGGTTAAGAAGAAAAGGAAAAGAATAGAAAAAAAGACATTCTGGGGAAATCCTGGAAAGGCTGGTGAGCAGGCAATGCCAGCCCGAGCTAATGTGTAGTCCTCTTCCTTGTTGCCCTCATATGACACCCGTCAGCTGCGCATCCGTCCTCGGCCAACTGACACCCTAATTAGGGTCCAAACTCAGAAGCAGCAGCTCACAGAGGAGATACCCCTCTCTCTGTTGTCCTGCGGGCACGACTCACTCCTGTGAGTAAGTCTACCAAAAAAGGGCCTTTGGGTCTTATCCGAAAAGCCACAATCTTGGTAATTCTGTATGACTTCCATTGCATAGCCTATGATCAGAAAGCTTAGTACTTACACTTTTTTTTGTTAAGAGCAGCATGCCAGCCCACGGGTTCCTTAGGGCAGAGGGCTTTTTCCTCTTTAAAACAATGGACATTTAAGGTATAAAATACAATTTTCAGTGAGGAAGTGCTGGCTTGCTGCAAAGTTGGAAGCACAATAGGTATTCAAAATTTGGTTTTCAATTGTAATTTACTTTTTATAGATTCTGAAAGTTATTGCTCTCTGGTTGAGCTTTATGACTGTAATGCAGAGCAAAAGGTTCTCTATATTCTTTTAAAATTGCAGCCTGCTTAATTTTCTGGTCTTCCGCTGGATGAAACTGTTGAAATTATTATTAAAAAACTAGCCACCCCATTTTTCTTTAAGAAGGCATTTGGTATCAATTTGCACAGTGGGAAACGTACTGCAGAAAATCACAGTTGTCAAATGTTGCTACTAAAATAAATAGTGAAATAAATGTCTGGAGCACCAATTTTGCACCCTCCCTCCCATTGTGCCACAGACAGAATTCAACAAAAATGGCTAAATTGCTTAAATTAAAAAATTTGGGCTTCTTTTCCCCATAAAAGTATGCAGCAGATAACTTAAATTTTCACACAGCAGAAGCCAAATGTGAGATTACTGTAAAGGTGTGATTAAGATGTGCAGGGTATTAGTACCAAATAATGATGTGCTGTTTATTAAGGTATTTATGCGCACAACCTCTGGAAGAAAAATCCGGACTTTTTTTCTGCTAAGTTGTTCTTTGAAGAAGCAAATACTTGGATCAGTCCCAGGCTATTGACTTAGTGTGCTGGCAGAACATGTCTCGTGCTGGCCCTGAGACACAGCCCTTACGTCCCACCGTCACCTTGACGTAGAGCGTGATGGCAG
>NW_009650176.1:1915521-1915854 GCF_000708025.1 Charadrius vociferus
CCTCAACCAGAAAAGATAGGAAGACCCACTATTTTGGGTTGACTTTGTGGTGATGTTGATGTCCAGGGCAGCTGAGGGTTGTATTGCAGGATAACCAACATAAGAAGGACATGAACCTGCTGGAGATAGTCCAGAGGAGGCCCCGGAGATGCTGGGAGGGCTGGAGCCCCTCTGCTGGGAGGACAGGCTGGGAGAGTTGGGGGGGTTCAGCCTGGAGAAGAGAAGGCGAAAAAGGGGAGACCTCAGAGCCCCTTCCAGTGCCTAAAGGGGCTCCACGAGAGCTGGGGAGGGACTCCTGATCAGGGAGGGGAGTGATGGGATGAGGGGGAATGG
>NW_009650176.1:1915881-1933381 GCF_000708025.1 Charadrius vociferus
GGTGGCACTGGATGGTCTTCAAGGTCCCTTCCAACCCAAACCATTCTGTGTTTGTACAATAGCAGCACCTCAAAATGAGCTCCTGTGTCCCCCAGTTCAGGTACACCCCACGCAACCAAACCTCTCTGGGGCTGCCTGGCTTCCTGCTGCCTGAGAACTCCCAGGAGAAGTCAACCCGAGAGCGCGTGGTTGGGCAAGTCTAAACGCAGAGCTAGGTCATCTGCTGGCCTGGGCTAATGTAGTATGGAGTGCGGGAGACTTAGTGGAAATATGATAAGGAAATGAAGTGTTTTGGGTAGAAAGGGTCTCTGCCAATATATGTACTATTCTCCAGTTAAGTTTTGTAACTGTGGTCGCTGTTTAGGTTTAAAACATGCAGTATTATAAACTATGCAAAATGGTAACTTCCATTTCAAGTTTGACGTATCTGATAGGTCTTATTGGGAGGAAAAAGGAGCAGAGTTGGAAAACTTCAACCTGCTTCAGGAGCATCACTTGAGATGTGTTTTAGAGAGATACGGGCTCATACAAGTTCTTCGCATCAGCTCACCTGCAGGACCAGAGCTGCTCGGGGCTCCCGTCGCAGCCGTCGGAGCAATTCTGGTGGTGCGGACCACGCTGCTGGCTGCTGGAGGAGGTTGCGTACGTATGAAATGTGTACGTACCCAGCTCTTCCAGCCCGTAAAGCTGTAACAGCGAATCCGAAATAAATTAATATTGTTGAAATTAATGAACTGAGAAATTGAAGTTCACATCACTACACGAACAAATTTATTAATATCTGTTGTACATAAATTAATGAGAAATATCATTATGGCAAAAATTAAACAACACTAAAATTAAAGACTATCTGAATTATGTTCCTACCAAAGAGTTAACTAGGAAAAAAGCAGTAGTTGTTGGCATCTCAGTCTTTATCTGTTAGGAAAAAAAGGAGATGGCTGGTCAGGTGTAGTAATCTCATGCCTTTTTATGGCACATGGTCTCCAGAGTTGAGAGCAGGTGTAGGGTACTTGGCTTTGGTCTAAGAGAGTCCTTGACGTGCTCAGCCCCGTTGTTATCGTAACGTACAGTTATGGAAATGGAGGTTTTTCTGGGGATGGAGCGGTGGTTGGTGGGGTTCCCGCTGGGGGGATGTCCCCAGGGGATGCCCGACACGACCAGCGGTGACCGTGTTGTTCCTCAGCCGTCAGGAGCCTGGCTCCCACCTCGCTCTCAGCCCCGCGCTGGGAGAGATGCCGCGGGAGTCGGGATGCTCTGGGTGCAAAACCCCGCTCAGAGCCTCCTCTCGCAACGTGAAGCCCTTGTGGAGCGTTGGCCGTGGTCCCTCGCGCAGAGGATGCCGCGGCGCGGCGTGGAGGAGCCCAGGTCTGCGTCCGCCCGCCCCATCCCGGTGCTGAGCATCGCGGTCGCTTTGAACCAGATGTGCCTTACACAAGCGTGCTAATAACGGCTGATTTTTCTTCTCTTTTTCTTTTAGCGATGTCTGGGCTTGTAGTCCCGCCAATGTAAAGTCACTTTTGTTTACCTACCGTAGCACCAAGCTTCAGAGGATGGGCTTAGGGGACACGTTTAGTATATTAAGACATGCTGATGGAAACAGTATCTTCACACAGAATCAGCAACAAATCGAAATGCTACAAAAAAAAAAAAGACTTTGTTTAAAGATTTTATTTAAACTATTAAGAATCTACATGCAAACAACCTACTTCTTCATGAACAATTCCATTTTATTGACTGAATTTTTCTCATATTTTCACATTTCTCAGTCCTGAAGAATAAGGAAAAAGCGACGCCTATTTTGTATAAAGTTTCTGATTACGTCTTGGCTATGTCTAGTACTTGCTATGTGTTGGGAGAAACTTTGTGGATGCACCATTTTGATTATCATGAAACACTGATGAAAAATGCCTCCGAACATTTTTCTGTACTCATAACTAGATTCACAATGGTTGTGTATCTCTATAATGTGAAATATTTTTTTGTGGTGGAAAAAAGGGGGCCAAGGAGGTTATGAGCCATCAAACTGGAAAAAAAAAAAAAAAAAGGAAAAAAAATAAGGATGAATATATGATTAGAAAAACAAAAACCGGGGCGCGGGGGCGGGCGCGGGAGGGTTTATCATTGCTTAACTTCATCTTAATGAAATGGAACTTTGTAACTTATTGTAGTTAGAAATTGTAACTTTGATATTGAATTCTCTTGCCTTCAACAAGCACACTGACAGAGAAAAAAAAATTGCTACTGTCTGTTGGTAAAACAAAAAAAAAAATATACTTCCACTGCTAGAGCTTCCTGTTAAGCAAGTGTGATCTGCAACATTTTTTCAACTTTTGCTAGCACTGTATACTATTGCATTCTTAGGCTACTGTGAAGTCTATGTTTCTTGTACCAGAAAATTGTCCTTTTGACTTCTAGATCCTTCTTCCCTAATGTGTTTTGTATGTGGTTATAAAATTGTAGACTTTTGTGATTTTGCCAAAGTTGTAGCTAAATATTTATACACTTGTCTTGAATTTTTTTCAGATCCACTTAAATATTTAGAAGAGCAAATTTTATTCCTTATGAAGCCTATAAGGAATAAAATAGTCTTATTCATTGCAACACTTTCTTTCACATAAACACTTGCAGTCACTAAGGGAATTTATTTTGTAACATATCAACTATAAATATTGTATTTATCTTTGAAATTTTGTATATTGCTTTTCATCATTTGTTGTTTTGTTGTTTTGTTTTGTTTTTTTTTTTTCTTTTCTTGTATGTATTGGTTTTTGTTATGGCCTGGTATTGTGATGCTGAGAATAGCATTAAGCCAAGAACCGTTGCCTTCGTGTTTTTCTTTTAAAATAAATTAGTGTCCGTACATTTCATTTGTACTTCATAAAGTTGCTATTATTTAGACTTTCCATCTTTTTTTCTCCTTTTTTTTTATTTTTGAGGAAAAGTCAAATTCATTGTTTATTTTTATATTATTTTTAAGTTATCAGAACAAATAATTTTGAAAAAAAAGTTGTTTGTTGTATAGTCAAATCAAAATTGTGCCACATGGCTGTAATGAATACTAGTAGAATATGTGCATGTGATACAGCCACAAAAAAGATGAATCTATTTTGTGGTTGCATTTCTCTCTTTTTTTGTTTTTATTTTTTTTTTATTTTTTATTTTTATTTTTTAAAGATTGTAAAAAGTCATTTTTAGCTGCCACCCATGACTTTGCCACATAGCTGAACTGTGTTTACTGGAAAAATTCAGAGGCCTAAAGTTTAAAATAAATTCACTTCTGATGTTTTAATTAAAATGTTTGCCACATTAACTTCTCTGATGCCTTAAAAGTGAACTTCTTTGAAGAACTTTTGTGCTGTTTTATCACAGGCTTACACCACAATTGTTAATCACTACTTCATTTGGATGATTTCTGGTGTAAAAAAAAAAAAAAAAAAGAAGCACAAACCTGGTGTACAATTATATCACTCCTTTATGTGTCTATTTTCTGCTGCACTCTGCATTCTCCCGAACCCTGCACTGTTTAAAAAAGAGAAAGGTTTCACGTGAAATCAGGACCATCCATAATTTTTAAATGTTTGGGGTTTGTTTATTTAGGTTTATCGGGGTTTTTTTAATGGAACTTTTTGTAACAGACCCGTAGATGACTGTACTTTTTAAACTGGAATGACCTCCGTCACATATCGTGGCTGTCAGTGCCAAATCCATAGAGAAAAACGTGGAGTTTTTGGTTTTGGTTGGTTGTTTTTTGTTTTTTACTTTGCACTAAATATTTTGCCAACGCAGCACTGCAAACCATGTTGCAAACTGCAGCAGAATTAAAGTTTTAACCAAAAAGGAGGGATCTCTCTTTTTTTTTTTTTTTTTTTTTTTTTTTTTTCCTTTCTGGGCAAAAAAATGCACATTTTAGCAAAGCGTTTTTTAAAGGGTTTAAAAGAACGATACAGCGTATCACAGCTGATGAATGCCGCGCGCATTTGCTTTGTGATAGCGAATAAGGCTTAGCTAAGTGGGAAAGCCTGAGAAGTCACTTTGGAACTGAATTGCCTCCGTTATATTTTGTCTAAGTAAGGTTTTGCTCTAAAGAAGAGGTCACGTGTACATGTTAAGAAAGTTTGCAAGTTTCTTCATAAATGCAATCTGTTTGTGTTTTAGATTACTTAGTCAATGCACTCATTGCTTCATTGTCTCCAGACGGAAAGCTTCACTAAATGGTAGATTTTACTGTTAAAGACCCTACAATAAGATTGTTTTATCTGTACATTTTTTCATATATTTAACTGTATAAAAAAATGTTCATTTTACACAATATTTAATTAAAGTATTTCTTGTCTGTGAATTTCATTTTTAGTAATTTTATCTGGTTTGATTATTTAAAAAAAAAAGAAAAAGTGACGGAACACAAAACAAAACAAAAAATGCAGCACCGGGGGTTTCGTTTCTAAATATCGGAATTCCAAGTTACATCTTGGTTGAGAAAAAGCACAGCCCCTGAGGGGCTCGTCGGTGCCCCCGGGGTCATGAGGATGAGGAGGCTGAGGAAGGAGAGCTCTGCTCCGCAGCCCGGCAATGACTCGTCGCTCAGCCTTGGTCAAGTATTTCACCAAAAGTGTGCTCCACACACCCCTTGTTGTAAAGGGAAGGTAACAGTAGAGTAATATTTTTTATTTTTTTTTTCTATTTTAATATCGTATTGTGAAAGCCTGTAAACAGGAAAAGTTATTTTAAACATAGCACAACCCGAATTTTCCATGCAGGGCTTTGACACCGAAGGTCGGCACACTCGTCTTTTAAAAGGCTGATAAGGAAGCAAAAGCTTTTGCTAATTACAATACTGCACACCAATATTTCGTCCTCTGGACTGTAGTATGTGCGACGTACACATAAGGTACTTGGAATAGAACTATACGGAGGTGGGCACGACTCAGCCCCCCACCCCCCGGTCGGAGGGTGGTTTTGTGGGTGAGAGTTCCAACGCCGAGCCTGCAGCACGGGGCTGGGGTCCCCTCCCCGCTGCCCAGCCTGCGCCCGCGTCCCTCTGTGCCCACCGCCACCAGAAAAAAGGGGATTTGGACCGGAATAGGGGTCTGGCTCCCTGGTGAAGCAGGGAGTCCTGTTGCCTGAGTTTTATTCTGTCGTGACCGGAGGGCTGCTGACAACTCCGAGAGGGCACCGAGAAACTCCGACCTCCAAAGGAAATGTACGTACTCGTGTATGTGCGTATGCTGCCAAAGGACGCGCCGCGTGCCCGAGTCTCTCCTTCGTCACCCCGGCTTTCAGCAGTTAAGTGGCGGAGTGTGACGAGAAGGTGCAGCTCGCTGTAGTCACAATTTACAAAGCGGGAAAACCGGGATGTTTAACTGTCTCCTTTCTTCTCCAGTATTTCCATAGTTTTCGTGTTTGATGAAAACAGGTGTTAAAAATATAGAGCACTTTGGATTATTATTATTATGCGTTGAAAACGGTTCCACCGTGAGTATATATCTGTGCATCGTGTTTAAACGGCGGCATAATCAGATGCATCCCACTAAAAAATAAGATGGTTTATAGGGATGAAAGTCTGCACGATGCCTACTGGCGCTTTTCCTTTTAGGTTTATTTCAAAGGTTTGAATAATGAGCATCTAAATGGTTTGTCTAAGTTTCAATGCAAAGAAAATACAAAAGAAGACAACCCAGACATGCTACGAATGACAAGTCCTAGAGCAATCCACCACCTACGACGCATCCCTGCCTGTGAGTTGGTACCTGGCGAGAAAATATGTTGCGTCAGCCTACAGCGAGTTTAGACATAGGAAGATGATAAAAATTCCTTAATCAAAATGAAGGAACAGAGTCTCCAGAAGTATACGCCAATTATTGCAGAGCAGCTTTTTAAAGTCTTTCAAGCTTTTAAAGATTATTCAAAGCACTTGAAATAGGCTTCAATCTAATGCCTCATTTCATTGCATTAAACAGCCTAGTTAATAAAGAATCAATATATTCAAAGGGCAAGGTTATCTTTTGTCTATAAGGGGTGGTGTCATTCTGAACCTTTTATAGTTCAAATGCTGAAAAAGACCTCATGAAATCCATACTCATCAAGTGGGTCAACTAGAGCAATAAAGAGGCCCCTGAAAGAATGGCTGCACTCCTTTAAAACAACTATAAGTCTTATCTCCCCACATAGTGCTCGCCAGGCTCCGCCAGAAAATGTCAATTTCTCATCAAGACAAGAGGCCCAACGATAATTTTTTCCTAGAGAATACACACAATTAGGAGAATGCAGAAAGGCCCCATCAGTGATTTGTAGCTTATTATGTCACCAGCAAGCTGCGATCCGCCGCTAAGCAGATAATAAGGGCTGTTGATAACTAAAGTGTCAATACGCCAAAGAACGATTTTTGAATGTGAGCCCTTGTGCTTTTTTTCCCCTCTTCGTGCAGATCGCGGGGGCCGATAACGGTGCATCTGCCAACCGACACCGCCTGTTGGACCTCACAATTAATGCCGTGAATAAATGGCACAAAAGAGTTTAGATTCTTTATACTCTTTGAGACAATTCCCTGTTTTACCCTTCAAGGAGTTCTTTTATGTTCGAATAAGGTTGCTTTTAATGAAATTTAAACTCATCAGAGGAAATCAAAACCCTCAAATCAGATTACAAATTGATTTTTTTTGGTCACTTGTCATTATACAATGTACCGCCCTAAGTTTTACAGGAAAAGGAAGAGAAAGCACCCAGTATGGAGTCAGAGTTTGCAAACAATCTCTACAAAAGCATTCGAAGGAGGAATGTTCCTGAAGTCCCAGAAGTAATAAAAAGTTTTAAAAAGTCGGTGTGTGTCATTTAAAAAGTGATCATTATCTTTACTCGGATACTTCATAAAATACTAAGGTTTTAAATAAAATGAACTATACTAGAAATTTAAATTGTATAAATTAAATAATGAAACCCGTGCTGCCTCTTTTTCTCATATATAATGCTACAGTTCATTGTTATGTAGAAGAAACCAAAAATTATTTCTCAGCACTCAGATCAAAAATAACCGATGGAGGATCTGAGACCTCCTGGTCTGGTTCCCCATTTCAGCTGGTGACATTGCTAGTGCAGTTTCATGGACTGGTTTGGGTTGGAAGGGACCTTGAAGACCACCCAGTGCCACCCCCTGCCCTGGGCAGGGACACCTCCCCCCAGCCCAGGTTGCTCCAAGCCCCGTCCAACCTGGCCTTGAACACCTCCAGGGATGGGGCAGCCACAGCTTCTCGGGGCAACCTGCCCCAGGGGATCACCACCCGCACAGGCAAGAATTTCTTCTTCGTATCTAATTTAAATCTCCCCTCTTCCAGTTTAAACCATTCCCCGTCATCCCATCACTCCCCTCCCTGATCCAGAGTCCCTCCCCAGCTCTCCTGGAGCCCCTTTAGGCACTGGAAGGGGCTCTGAGGTCTCCCCTTTTTGGCCTTCTCTTCTCCAGGCTGAACCCCCCCAACTCTCCCAGCCTGTCCTCCCAGCAGAGGGGCTCCAGCCCTCCCAGCATCTCCGGGGCCTCCTCTGGCCCCGCTCCAACAGCTCCGTGTCCTTCTTGTGCTGAGGACTCCAGAGCTGGAGGCAGCACTCCAGGTGGGGTCTCCCCAGAGCGGAGCAGAGGGGCAGAATCCCCCCTCGCCCTGCTGGCCACACTTGTTTGATGCAGTTTGGCCGGTTGAAATAGGATGCTATTGACAGAGGCTACAGAGTCGTGATTATTTTGATTTCTTACACATTCAAATAAAGTAGCAGTTCCACTATAATGGTTTTGTTTCATCCTCATTGACTTTGTAATAGTACTGAAAGGGAATGTGAAAAAAAAGGGTGCAGTTAATTGGTCACAAAATGATACATTTTTGCCGCCCATGAAGTTTTTAGGGTATTTCAGTTGTTATGTGACTCTTTCTGCATTTACCTTGAGATAAATTAAACTGTTTGAGAAACAACTTCGTAACAAAAGGCAACAACTACCCTCAGAACAGACCAAGTTGGGGTGGCGAGGGCACAAAGAAATGATCTGAAAGCTACTCTGCCCCAACCAGGCAAAAATGACAGGTTGCTTACTGTGTAAAATCTAAAAAAGAAAAATCCAACTGCAAAAAAGGAAACTGAGGCTGGAATTGGTCCGGCTGATACAGCCAACAAAATTTAAAGTTGCCCTCTATCTACGATGAAACGTATGATGGGGACAGCAAGGGGAAGCTGGAGAGAAGAAAGGAGGAAAATGTGAAAAAAACTGTACAATGCAACCCAATAAAGTTGTATTTAGTGATATCTGTCTTTGCGCTGTGGAGTTCTGTTGTGGGAGCAAGTGCTCAGAGATGGCTTTGCCGCTGTGGTGCCTCGGGGCCACCGAGGTGCAGGGTGGGAGGTGCTGGGTCACCACCGAGGTCTGCAAGGGGCGTCCCCGTGTCCCGGCTCTGCTGCTGCCATCACTACCCGCCTCCCTACTGCAGCTCTAGTCCCGAGATTTGAAAAAAAAAAGAAAAAAAAAAAAAACAGAAAGAAAGATTTGCCGTGCGCTTTGCTCCACAGACACAAAAGTACTGTAATGAGTAGAAGTAATAATAAGAATAACCCAACCGTCATCTCACAAAGCTGTTTGGGCAGGCCAAGCGTAGCCAGGTGAAAAACGGGCAATAAAAGCTGAAGAAGATAGGAGCCATGCTGTAGAGTGGAAGTTCATTCCACGGTGCTTCTCCATCTTTCTGGTTTATCAATGTGCCTCATCTTAGAGCAAGCCACGAATCCAAGAAACTCTGTAGTACCCAAAGTATATCTAAAAGGACTTCCAAGAGTGCTTCCCAACTACCCCCTCACTTACTTCATCCCTTAAGGCACAGTCTGGACGAATGAGCAAAGGCCAAGCAGTGGTGGGGAGCAGCCAGGGGCTCTGATGGGCCAAGGGGTGAAGCCAGGTGGGTCCTGGCAGGTCCTCAGCTCCATGGGTGGAGGAGGACCACCGACCACAGCCTCTATACAAATCACCTGAGCCGTGTCCCTCAGCAGGTTAAAGGCAGAAGGGGTGGGCACGGGAGCAGTAGGGGCCCAAAGCAAAGTGACTTCATAGACTTAAATCACTTATTTAAACAAATAAACTCTCCGTGTGAGGAAAACACTGAGCATAAATGAATTTGGAAGGAAAGTTCCCAAAATGTACCCAGTATGTAGCATGGCCTAAAATGGGAACGGCAGTTGGGTACATCTTTGGATAAATATTAGAACAAGACCGTGAGGGCAGAGCGTGTCACAGCAAGCTGGTGCTACGCAGCTCTGAATGGGCTCAGGGCTTCTCTCTTCCCTGGAAATCAGTGCAACAGCGTCAGAGGCACTTTGTAAAATAAAGAATTCCTGGTTACCACCTCTTTTTCCCACTTTTAAGGAAGCTGAAGAGGCATTAATGCCGAAACAAAACTGAGACGGTCCATAGAGCCAGTGCCCTGCTCCTGCTGAGGAGGAGGAGGAACTCATTAGTGGAAGAGCTGTAATAAAACCTGTGTCCTCCTGTGCCAAAGATCTTGAAGACGAGTGACTGGATGGAAAAATCGTTGGTTAAATGACCTGAGGTGAGTAGGAAAGGAAGAAAGTCTGCAGAAAAGGGTAAAACAGCGTTAGCAAGTGAACTGGTACTAAGGCACAGACCCCCAAAGTTTGTTCTGCCTCAGAGGTGGAGCGTTGAGTGCTCTCCGTGAGGAGCCCACAGCCCCACGGCAGCTCCTTCGCCCCACAGCATCACTGTTCGTCCCGGCACTGCCTCGTAATACAACTCATCACTACTCAGCCATATGATACTATGAGTGGTAAGTGCTTGCAGAAGCAATAGAGTTAAGTCTTTTTTTATCAATTAAGGATGGAATAAATAGAAAAAAAAATACTATTGAACTTTTTAGAAGTTAAATCAACTCGCAAAATCTTCATAAAACACACCAATAAGAGACGGGTGTGGGTTTTCTTGCAAGGACAGAGGTCTTCAACCATTCATCAGCATCTGTGTTTCTCATGCAGTTCCGCTTTATCGTCGGGCTACAGTGCCATGTCTGTACAACCTGGGGACCAGGTATGTGTTTGGGTGCTTTTGCCACATTGTGTCCCAAATCAGGCTGAGCTGCCGCAAGGCTGCGTTGCCACCTGGATGCCACCTCGCAGCGTGGTTCTTGGTGGCTTTACGTTTCCATCGAGCGAGAAGTCAAGGCCGTTACAGTGGGTCAGCAAATCAAGCAGTGACATCTACAAGCAAGAGCTACTGTTCTCTTCTGCAAGAGAAAGGCAACAGGTCCCAGGCAGGACGGAGAGAGATGCTTTACCCTCTTTCCATGCTGTGTTTCCTTCTGCCAACCCCTACGCTGCAGTTTGCAGTGGGTGTCATGCGCGGTCAGTATGGATGGGAGACCCTTAAGAAGCTGCTGCGCAGGAGCCTTTCAGACAGTCCTACTGTTTGTCAAAACATAAAAAGAAACAATCACTGTTTTCTTTATGGGAAAAGTACTCATAAGCTTTTTCGTTTTCAGCCCTAAACCAGTATTTGCTGGCTCAAACCTGCTGAAATAACGTCGAAGACTCACCAGTTTATGGAGGTCTAAGCCAAACCCTCCTCGCCCACCTTCGTCCCCGCTCCAGAGCTGCACGTCCCCAGCCGGGGGCTCGCAGAGACCCTTCAGCAGCTCAGCCCTGAGGAGGGATCTGTCCTGAGCACAGGGAAAATACAGACCGAGAGCAGCGCTTTTGAGAGGCGAATGGTGTCCTGAAAAACCCTTTTTATGGTATTACACATGAAGATGTCCAAAATGCTTTGCTTTCCATACTTGTAAAACACCACAACCAAGAAACTGGAATGGCTCAAAAAGTAATATATGTAGTAGAGCGATTAGCTACACATTTACATTACTGATGTAAATGCAGAAATCGGCAATAAACCATTTTAAGCTTTTTTACTTTTTTTTTTCTTTCTTTCTTTTTTTTTTTTTGGTAATTAGCCTGGCAAACAGTTAACAGAAGCAAATCATCTGCTCATGCTCTCCAGGTGCTGCCCCCAAACATTATGGAAATAACCCACGGGAGCATTAGGGGACAGTTTTTTCCCCCGAGCCGTGTGATGGGGAGGGTGCTGCCCTTCGAACGGCCTCATCTGCCACCAGTCCACACAGAAGGCGATGAGCTTTCAGGCCAGTTTGCCGGCGCTGGCAAAGCAAGAGCAAGGACTCGGCTGTTTCGTGCTATAGGGATGCCACGGTTTGAGTCAAAGATAGGAAAATAAAGATTTTTTTTGTTTGTTTCTGTGCTGAAATTTTCTGTTCTTAATGGAAGTTGACATAAATAATTCTGGTTTGTGTGAACTGCCTGTACTTTGCTCTCCTGTAGTAAGTTCAAACACAAGCGACAGCAGGCGGAGCGGGTTTGGATGCTAAAATAAACAGTTCAGCAGTCACAACTGGATGTCTTCCAGGTCAAATTTACATTGTTTTCTATCATCGCTTTCAATTTTCTCCTTACCTTGGTAAAAAAAGTACCTTGTCCTACATTCTTCTGTCATCACGATCAAAAGAGAAAGCCTTTGCATTGTCAGACCCCAATGGCTATTCTGCCCCACATTTTTTATGTGAAGATTAAATATTTCTGAGTTGTAAGTCTATAATAGCCCCTAACTGGGAAAGCTGCTGCTGGTGAGGCAGGAGAAAGCCGTGGTGGTGGGCTGAGACAGGGGGATGCTGGTGGGGACCAACACCTGCAGGTATAAACCATCACACACAGGTGTCTTGTGGCCCTCTGACTTCACAGCAGATGAATACAATTGATAAAATACAGCAACTGAAAAAACGAAGTAGTTCTGGGGTACTCTTGCACTCATTAACGACCCCACCAGAGCGGTGGTGGCGATGGCAGGGGGGCACAGCTCGGCCGAGGCACATGGACCCACCACGGGCTGAGGGTGGCATTGCACCCATCAGTTGGTGAAACAATCTATTCCGTTTTTTTGACTATAGATAATAATATCTCTTTTTCATATTAATTTTATTAATGTAATTTATTAACTTGAAGTGCAGAACGTGTAGAGAAAGATGCCCCTTCCTTCGGCATCCAGCACTACTTTGGTAGGTCCACTTTGCTGATGAAATCAACGCCGTTCTCACCGCAGTGTTACTGAACTCTTATTTCCATCCCAAAAGAACTTGACAACTCATATAATAAAAAAGAAATGCAACATTCAGCATTTTCATCCGTATAAAGATATAAAACACATAATCAGATTATGAAATATAATTGCATACATAAATGTAAGTAGGTTCAATAATACTGGGTAGCTCCCTGATTGGCCAAAGGAAGTGCATATTCAGTAAAACCCTTAGATTTGAACAGTAATAGTTAAAATTTGTTGATAAGGACAATAATCTTTCCTTAGAATGAGCAGACATTCTGGGAAAAAAAAGGAAAAAAAAAGAGATAAATCATTAGCATTCAATCATAGCACATTTTCCCTCTTTTTTAGTGAAAATCACGTTTGAAAGCCATCCTGAATGGGTTTCAGATTCAATTTTCTTTACATTTTAAGGGAAACAGACTTGTAGTTTCTCAAAAAATTTTTTTCTTGTCCTCCTGGTAAAGTTTTGGGTTCCTTTTTTGTTTCCTCTTTCTTTTTTCCTCCCTTTTTTCTCTTTGCCATCCCCTTGAAGTGGGGGTTCAGGCCGGGAGCCCGGGGCAGGGGTGCTGAGCAGCCGGACGCCGGGGGAGTGATGGGGGTAGGCTGCAAATCCGAACATATTCAGAAATAAAGTTATCTTGGGAGCCTCAATCTCTTGACTTTTCCTCTCCTTCCACAGAAATCCACCCTTCTTTTTCCTCCGCTTGACCCATATCTGCCTGAATTGGGATTTAGCAATTACACTCCTTATGCTACTTATTGCGTACTCCTGCTTTCCCAGCAGACCCCTCCTGTTGCCTCTCCCTGTCGCCGGCTCCATTGTTTGATCTGGCAGGGAACGCGGAAACAATAAAATTTGGGATCAATACAGCCATTTCCAGCAGGTCCCTCTGGGGAGGAGTTGGGGCTCTCCCAAAGTTGCTGTAGGAAAAAGCGATGTTGGCCAACTTCGTCCTGCAGCCGGAGTACGTCTTTTGGTAATCTTTTCCGGTAGCAGGTGATATAAAGGAGATGCAATATTGTCCTACTTTGCCATATGTCCACATGTGGAAGCACGTGTGTGCTGCAACCAGCAGTAACCAGTAACTTACCTAATCCTGCTTTTTTTTTCTTTTTTTCTTTTTTTTTTTTTTTTTCCCTTAGCTCCACCTTCAAGCAAACTTCCAACTTTTTGGTGGCCGCGTTGCGCTAAAGCAGAGCACGGCGGCTCAGTGCTGCCGCCGGGTCGGTTTGGTTTCAGGCCGGGGCGGTGAGGCAGCAGCACTCTAAAATGACACATCCTGAAATTCTGCTTTTCAGGCTGCATTTTTTGTTTGTTTGTTTTTTTGTTTTGTTTCGCTAAAGCTAACCTGCACCTACGGCAGCCGGGCCGTTCTCCGCAGCGAGAGGCTGAGACCCTCTTCCCGGCTGATGGCAGGAGCGCCCGGAGCATCGCATCACCGAAGGGAGGGAGGTGACATCTGATGTTTTAAACAAGGCAAATCCACTCACCTCTCGCCACCCCCTGTACCCACTCCCCCCTCGGCAGCCCTCGGCTAACACACCGCAGTGGGGGGATAACCCAGCCCAGCCCCAGCTTGGATGTTTGAAATCCGCAAAGTGGGTCACGCAAAGCCTCCTCGGATACCGCTACGGCGAGGTAGAGGCACGGCAATTAGTAAAATCAAGGTGTATTTCCTACATCATGCAGCTGGGGGCATTTTGCAACTCTTTTTTTTTTTTTTTTTTCCTGGAGAAAGCTTGTTATTTAATTGCCTTTGCTGCTGCTGGATCAGATTCAAAATGAGTGGGAATATCAGGTCCTGCCAGATATATTCAATCATATTACTGCTTTTTTTCCCTGAATGGGTTCCACGTGCCAGTAAGCAGTGAAGCAGTTAAATACGGACATATGAATGCCAGCAACGCTGTGATTTCAAAGTTAACACCCCACTAAGATGAATGAGGAAAACGTACATCTCCCTCGACGTTTCTCTCTGTCCCTGCGGCGAGTTTAAGGGGGAGATAATTCATGATGGTTTGGCCAATTGCTGGAAGTAGGATATTTCCTACTCATTCTGATAAACCAAGAATAACATCTTATGCAGCTCCAAAATAAAGAAATAATAACAAAAAAGACTGCTAAAATTCAGAATTATGGGTGAGGCGAGGCCGAGCCCGGCAGCGCTGTGAGAGACCGGAGCTGGTGGGGACGGTGGCGATGGGGCACGGTGGTGCCATCACCCCAGCCCTGTCCCCACCGGAGGGGACGGGGCATTTCCAGCCACCGCATCCTCTTGTCCAAGTAAAACTGGGTGGAGAAGGGAAAAAAGATATGTCTAAATGAGTCCAATACTGATTATTAAGTTCCTAAGAGGCAATCTAATTTAGCTATATAAAATCATGAAAGGGAAAGAATTAATTGATACTAATGAGTTATATGAGATAGCATCATAATTAATTCCTAAATAGAAAGAGGACATAGGCTGGAGCGAGGGGGGGAAATCAGACTGGCCTATATATCGTAATAGATTACAGAAGGCATTTGAAATGAGAAACAAACTGCCAAAGTCAGAGTGGGACGGAGTTATGAAATCTTTGCCAATGCAAATAAAAGCCTTTCTGGCGTCGTCCCACCAATACCCGAAGCCGGGAAGCTCAGGGGCCCCCTCTCTGCGGGAAATCCCCCCGGGCCACGGCGCTCTGCGGCGGCGGGTGCAGGAGTTTACACCAGGGATGCCCTGACCCAACCTGTCCCTCAGGGAGCGCAAACACAAGGCGCTGTGGTGGTTGCTAAGGTAACTACGCCGATTTCATTTGATTTTTTTTTTTTTCCTTCCCCCCCTAAATAACATCACTGATTTACTCAGTGCATAATCCCAGGGCAACTTTGCGGGGCGTCACCTTACCGCTCCGATATTGCGGCAGCAACTCGGACAAAGAGTTTGGATGTGATACGGGGAGCAAAGCTGCTTTTTTCTACTCCGTTTTGGACCTACTTACTCCTTTGGTGCATAAATCACAGGTGTCCCCTCATACGCTGGAGGACAAAAAGCTCTGATGAATCACAGGAAGGATAAATTATATAGGGAAAGGGCATTCTTTTTTTGGAAATCCCATAAAAATCATCATCACATGTTGATTCCACTTTCACAAATAGAAATCAGAGACCTCTGCAGCCTTCCTCCTGAAAATCGACATTCCAAGTTTTGTTCAATTTTAGCTTCAGTTTTAAAACTAATTCAGTCGGCGGAAATGAAATTTGTTACGTTACTGCATGGTGAAGCCCAAAGTGTTCTCATTTATCAATGCTGGTCATTTTTTTTAGAGGGGAAACCATGGATAACTATTTGGAAATTAATACTTGTGTTCACTGAGAGCAGAAGAGTTTACTGAGAGACCCCCCTGCAGTGCTGCCTCCAGCTCGGGGGGTCCCACCAGCAGAAGGACACGGAGCTGTTGGAGTGGGGCCAGAGGAGGCCCCGGAGATGCTGGGAGGGCTGGAGCCCCTCTGCTGGGAGGACAGGCTGGGAGAGTTGGGGGGGTTCAGCCTGGAGAAGAGAAGGCGAAAAAGGGGAGACCTTATTGTGGCCTTCCAGTGCCTAAAGGGGCTCCAGGAGAGCTGAGGAGGGACTTTTTAGAAGGGTATGTAGGGATAGAACCAGGTGGAACGTTTTCAAACTGGAAGAGGGGAGATTGAGATGAGATATTGGGAAGAAATTGTTGGCTGTGCGGGTGGTGATCCCCTGGGGCAGGTTGCCCCGAGAAGCTGTGGCTGCCCCATCCCTGGAGGTGTTCAAGGCCAGGTTGGACGGGGCCCGGAGCAACCTGGGCTGGGGGGAGGTGTCCCTGCCCAGGGCAGGGGGTGGCACTGGATGGTCTTCAAGGTCCCTTCTAACCCAAACCATTCATGGTTCTAAGATGGAGAAACAGAGAAGTGTTTTGCCTAGCAGCTTCAAAACCCTTCTGCTGGGGTCCATGTGTGTCCCCTTCTGCCACCCCCTCCTCTGTAACATGCCCTCACTGTGCGCATCAGCCCAGACAATGCCGGGCTCAAAAAAAAAAAGAAAAGCCAAAAAAAAAGGGGAAAAAGGCAGGAAGGAGAAGTTCCTCTGTCGGCTGCCTCCTCCCGCTTGTGGGGTCTGGGGTGCCTCTGCTCTCCAACAGCGCCGTGTCACCAGCGAGGGGAGGGTGACATTTCCCTCTCTCGCAATTACACGGGCGCTGTTCACCGCCGGTACAAAGCACACACCCCGTGCTCTCGCAAGATTCATTGTCCTGAGGTCAGCTGGAACTTATTGTCCTTGTTGCCTTGGAACAAGACAAAACTGACATCTGTAAGATTTGCTGTTAAATAATCCAAACCAGGAGCGGGACGGAGCCGCGCAGAGCAATGGAAACCTTCGGGCGCCGCAGTAGAAAATCAGTAATTTTGATACGAGGCGCTGGTGCTCACCGGCCTGGCTATTTTTTTGCATCTTTTTGCTCTTACTTTGCTATTAATTGCATCTCCTAACATTTCACTTCATCTTTTAAATACTGTGTACACCAGAAGTTTCAAAATCAGTGCTAATCTTTGTCCAGTATAAATAAATTAAGCATTAAATGGAAATAATCTTTGGGTTTCCAACTGTCTTTCTTTGGGTTTGCCTCCTGGTTTAGTGCTGCCACCGATACTTCTTCCCCACCAAAATGCATTCGCAGTGATGGAACGTACCAACCGAGACCCAGCAGTAAAACCGTTGTTAAAAACAACACCTCAAATTTGTCGGATACCCGAGGCAGTACGTTAAAACCAATTTGAAGCAGAGAAACATTTGGGATGAAGCAAAGCGTCCGCGTTTCCCAAGCGGAGCCACCCCACCAGGCTCCCCGCCGGAGTCCTGCTCGCAGGTGGAAAAGCCGCTCGGACGCAGGCACAGAGCTCTCCCCGAATGAGCTGCTGATAAATCTAATCCTGGAGGACTGGAAATGAGGTAAAAGAAATTTTGATGAAAATTATGTACATGTACTTTGACAAGCTCATAAACACTGCAGCCATGATAAGTTTTCTTATTTTTTTTTTTTTTTTTAAGACCTGACACAACTGTATAAGCCCAAACTCTAATTTTTACAGCCCTGGGTTTGGAGATCTGTCATTGGGAGATATAATGGAAAGAATAATTGCTTGGTGGCTGCACAAACAGGAGATGTGTTGTCAGGCTGCAGTTTGGAGGCTACATCTGGCTTCGGAAATGATTGATGCTGTCTCTGTGTGTGATTTGGGAAACCATTTTTATTATTATTTTTTTTTTTTCCCCCCCGCTAATACAACCGCCACGCTGAACCTTCGCGCAGCCGCAGCAATTAAATCATTATTAATGAAAACTTTTT
>NW_009650176.1:1934510-1950089 GCF_000708025.1 Charadrius vociferus
CTTTCCATCTTCATCCGCTTCTTGTCGGCGGCGGGGGGGCAGAAAAGAGGGTTTAGAAATCTTACAAGCCCCAAGATGATGAGGGGACTGAAAAATAAAGATGTCTTATGAGTAAAGGGTGAGGGACTTGGGGCATTTTTGACAGGATGCCCATGAGGCAGCAATGTGCCCTGGTGGCCAAGAAGGCCAATGGCATCCTGGGGGGCATCAAGCAGAGCGTGGCCAGCAGGTGGAGGGAGGTCATCCTCCCCCTCTGCTCTGCCCTGGGGAGGCCACATCTGGAGCGCTGTGTCCAGTTCGGGGCTCCCCGGGTCAAGAAGGACTGGGAACTGCTGGAGAGGGTCCAGCAAAGGGCAACAAAGATGATTAGGGGACTGGAGCATCTCTCTGCTGAGGAAAGGCTGAGGGACGTGGGGCTGTTCAGTCTGGAGAGGAGAAGACTGAGGGGGATCTCATCAACGCTGATCAATCCCCAAAGGGAGGGTGCCGGGGGGTGGGAACAGTCTGTTTCCAGTGGTGCCCAGTGACAGGACAAGAGGGAACGGGCACAAACGTGACCATGGGCAGTTCCATCTCCACCTGAGGAGGGCCTTCTCTGCTGTGAGGGCGGCAGAGCAGTGGCAGAGGCTGCCCAGAGAGGTGGGGGAGTCTCCCCCTCTGGAGCCATCCCAAACCCGCCTGGACGCCGTCCTGTGCCACTGCTGGAGGTGCCCCTGCTCTGGTGGGGGGTGGGATGGGGGAGCTCCAGAGGGACCTTCCAGCCCTCACCAGTCTGGGATGCTGTGTGAAGTTGAGGTGGGGAGTATAATTAAACGTTAAATATAAATGTTTTGGTGTGAAGGCAGTTGGTTTTTTGGAGCGCCGCCCAGCACATCCCCCCGCTGCCGCCAGCTGGGTCCCCCATGCGGCACAGCCCTCCCCGGGGACCCCCTCGCCGGGGTGCGCGTCCTGGGTCGAGGCATGTTTGCCAACGGCCCAACTTCATTAGAAACCCATCACGTCCGCCGGGCCGCCCTGTGACAGGCCGGGAGCCGCCAGCATTTGTTGTCTTAATGCACAAGTACTCGGGGACTGAACTGATAAGGAAAAAACTGTTCGGAATCTGCTGAACTACACGCTTAGGGTGGCACGGACCCGCGCAATATTGAAAATCAATAGTCACGTGGCGGTTTAAAGGTTAGAGGTCTCCGGAATTAACTTTCTAGTACTAAATTACCAGCCCTTGGGTTTTTTTTTTTTAGTTTGTTTGTGTATTTATTTATTTATTTCCCATCTTGCAGCGACTGGAGAGACGCATTGACTTTGAAGACGCATCGCTTGCACCTCGCTTGCGCTCGAAGCGAAGGAAAAAAGCAGCAAAACCTTTCAATACTTGGCGTGACGATTTAAATAGTAAAGTATTTCTCATGAGCAAATTCAGATGGAGTCAGAAGACATACAGCAATGTCAAATACGGCAACGGAGCCGTGAGCATGATTAGTGGCCTGAAAATGAAAATACAGCTCGAGTCTTTTAACTCACATCCTCTACAGTGCCTGTGCTTGTACGATGTGTAATATTTAAATTAATTCATGCTTTATTTTTATCAACATTTAGAAAATGTGAAGTAACAGTGTTACTTGAACTATTTATTCATTAGGAATGAACAAACAAATATTGTCACAAATAAACTGAACGTCTAGAGTCGAGGCCTGTGCAGGCTTGCCCTTTGCTTTTCACCCGTGAGCACTGCGCCGCGTGTAGGTACTCACATGTGGAAGCACCTTCATGACGGGTTTTCAGCTTCCCTCCCTGCAGGTACCGCAAAAAACCAAATCTTTCTTTTTTTTTTTATTTCATTGAACAGATTTCTTATTTAATTTTTTTTTTTTCCATTTCCCTTCCCCTTGTTTTCACTCCCCGAGCTCCACCGGCAGCTTTGCATTTCAACATCGGATAGTTGCACCCCGGGTGAGTCTGCACCAGAAGGGCTGGCAGGGCGCCGGGTCCCGGTGGTCCACCCAAGCCAACACCTTTGGGCGCTTGGCAGATCCCCTGGGGGACAACCTGGGGGGTTGGCCATTACCCATCTGTACGTGTCCCAGCTCCGGCGGGGCTATCGGCAGCAGCGTCCGTGTAGGGGGGGTTGGGGCTCCCCGGGATGCTTCACAGCCACCTCTCCGCAGGAGCATCCCCGTGGGCAGGGGCAGCCCCGGGCTTTGCTCCGCTTTGCGCTGGCTGTCCACCCTGGGTGACCGCGTTGAAGGGAGATCCAAAGCGCCCACCAAGGCTTTGAAGTAGCGGGTTAAGGAGACCTGGCAGCAAAAAAAAAAAACCCAAAAAACCCAACTTCCAGGAGTTTTAGACACTGCTAAAGTTTTTTCTTTCTGGGTCACAGACACTTCTCCAAAGCCTTATTTCTAGAAATACTCAGCTGGTTTAAGATTTATTGACTGTGTGCAGCTTAAATTTGATTTTCTCTTATCACAGTGTAACCGTACATGTGTGCACCATCCCAGCTGGGAAGGGGCAGCCAGACGCTTGTGGGACCAGTTTGACCAGCTGGGCTGTGGGATGGTGTCTGTGCCATGGCCGGTGTGGTTTGGTGTGCCCGGCACCATCCTGCCCGGGTCACGGGCAGCGCTGGGAACCCAACGGAGTGAGCGGTGGCACGTGGAGAAGGACACGCGCCGTTGGACCTACCAACGGGTGAAACCCGGCGCGTACTTTTCAGAAGTATTTGTGCGCACTAAACATCATCACCTCAACATACGCAGAAATGAAGTCCAAAATACGGGGGGAAAAATCTGAGATAACCACTCACGCCTCATTACTGAACTAAACAAAGAAACAAAACCAAACCCAAATGACACACTGTAATATTTTGCCAAGTCTCTCATTTTAAAAAATGAATTGTGAACTTAACCTTTTCGGCTGTGGCATTTCTGGGCTCTCTGCTAACAAGTGTCAGATCCACCCCTGCCATCGGCGCCTCCAATCTGCTCATGTCCAGGTGCCCTCCACCACCTTCGACTCCAACACGAAGGGAGCCACCACACCACAGGGACGCTCCCCAAAATTTCCCCTCGGGCACACGCTGCGTTTTGATAGACAAACTCACAGGACGAAGACCAACTTGTAACCACTAAAATAAAAACCTGCTGCTGAGCGTCTGGTTGGACACCGTCTCAGGCGATACTTAAGCACGTACACAATTTTAGCCGTGCGAAGAGCCCTACTCACTCAGTACGGGATTCACAGACCCACACATTCATACATAAATGGGGTTATATCAAGGCATAAACCAGAAAAATCTTCCTCTGTTCATCTGCTATCATAAACTTTTGATTGGACAGTGTGTACGTTATATTACGGATAAAAGTTTCTGGCTGAGTTTTTCTTCGGTTACTGTATTTATACAAACCTACAGATTACTGTCGCCTAAGGAAGAGCCAGCACTGTTACGGGTGATTTTTTTGTGCAAAAAAAGAGCTAGAATTTTAAAAACATTACTTTAAAGCATAGCTTGAACTAACATTTTCTGGTTTGTACATACGCAAAATAATCCTATAGAAATGTTAAGATTTGTTTTCCATAACCGTCATTCTTAACTAGTGCACAATTACCTTTATGTTTATTTCTATCAGCAATCTTATTAATTCCCATACTACTTCTGGACAATGCTTGCACTACAGAAGTAATTTTAATTGAACATTTATTAAAATAAATGCTTTGTCAGGATATACCCACTCCATCTGGCTGCACTGGACAGGCATTATTTCCTGGACGCGTCTGCTTTATACAACGTCTTCTCCCACAGCTCTCGCTGACGACCAGAGATGATGATTAGATTGCTGTGGGTTTTGCTCGGCAGTGTTTTCTGCCGCAGCCCTTTCTGTCTCGCGGACATTAGCTTACATGCACACTCTCCGCAGGACTCTTCCTCTTCTGCCGCACAGAATAGGGTTTATTCTGCAAGGAGATCGTTAGCCCACCAATCTGACGAAAGGCAGAGACCTTCTATAAATAACCCACCCCGCAAGGCTGGATGGCCTCTATATTTTTATTTTTTATTTTTTTTTTTAATGTATATCCATGCTCACAATGGCAGAGCTAAGAGTTTTGATGAGAAATAAAATATGAACCAAGTTCGCCAGCGTTAAATTTCCACCCTTGAAAATAAAACCAGACAAGCTTTCCCCTCTCTCCCTCCTCACAGCAGTCACCCGCTGACAACCAGATTCTGGCCACCATAAAGCTCTTTTTTAGCACACTTGCTCACTTAGCAGCCAAACATTATTTTGATTGCTGGCATCACCAACAAACACAAAACAAACAGGAGACGCGCAGCATTAAAAAAACCCGGAAGCATTGTGCAGTTAATCCTCCATTCACCGTCCTATCAAAGGACTTTTTTGTTACTTTTTGCCGTGATTCATCTTAATGAAAGCCACGATTTTTAACAGCATATCTCCTTCAACCCAAACCCGGCACACGCGCTTCCCTCTCCGGCCAGACCACGGGAGATTTAAAGCTGTTACCGCTCACAATAGGGGAAGTGGTGTTTTCTGGAACTTCAGAAGGTAAATTAATATTCACTAAACTGCTTGGGGTTTGTTTTTTTCTCATCAAAAGCCTCTATGGTCTCTCGAATGGTAATTGCAAACACTGCACCTCCCCTCCGCCCCCCAACTTTTTAAATTTCTTTGCTGTGCGCTGGTCATTTGTCACTCTTTCTTTGACAGCCTTGAGCACGTACTTCATTAGTGGTTTTGGGGAGGTCCTTATGTTTTTTTAGCATTTCTGCTCTGTGTAAAAGTGCCTTGAGACAACCAGGAGCTCCCCGCAGGCTGGTGCGGTGCCTACCAATGCTTGTGCAAGGCGGAAGGACCACCCGATATTCCGCACTTCCAGCGGCATGGGGAGCGGTGAGCGTTGCACGAGATGGGGGCCCTCCCTCTTCCCAAGGATGGCACATCTCCTCTCGCAGGAATACGGTATCTCAACAATTCCCAGGGACCTCTCACACCAAGAAATTGAAGTTCTTGTGGCCTTCGTTATGATATTCCAAGCAGGTCCACCACAGGGAATTGAGCAACCAGATCATTTTCGCATGTTGTTTTCTGGTTTTAGGGTTGCTCGTATTGGTGGGAACCTCCCACAAGTGAGGCAAAATATTTAGTATCGAAAGAATATTTTGAGTCAGCTCAATAGCTCTAAGCTGGCTATCAAGTCCCAGACACAGCTCAATGGCCACGGCATCGTGGAATCGCTTTGAAACAAACATATATGAATTATTTTGGGATTCCAGATAAGGGTAAAGAATAAATAAAGATTGTACACCCCCCTCTCCCCCCTCAGAAGTACCCTGACTTGCTAAGAAGCACTGTCCCGGGGAGGGTAACTCTGCAGTTTCCTTTCTTAAGGCTAGAACAGCAAAATTTTAGAAAGTTTTTGTTCAGGACATATCTAATCCCCATCTTTGCTTTAGCTACAATTTCCACAGGGTTGGGTCAGACCTTTTCTTGATAGACGGATGTATCTTCAAAAAATGAACATAAACACAATGGTAGTCTGTAAATGAAGCTGCATTTCTTTGCAGGAGGAAAACCATAAAGTCATATTTAAAAGGAATTTATTGAAAGCTTCAACCATGGCCAACTGATACCAGAACATACGGCACAGTGTAACGCCATGATATCTCTGAAGGCTGAAGAAGCTTTCAAGGGCTTTTAAACCTTTGCAGATGATTGGGATGTTGCAGGTCCAAAAGCAGAAATGAAAACTGAGTAGCAGAGCACCACATCTAAACCCCAGAGGTCGCGGTCCCCAGTGGACACTTCCCATTGCTTTCAAACACTTAGCTCAAACCCAGAGAGGACCGTGTGAAGAAGGCGACTCAGATGATAAAGGAAACGTTGGGATGATGGGTGATGTGAAGGAAGATGTGAAATTTGTCTTACAAAAAACAAATGGTTGTGGTGGATACCTAGCACAGACATCATCCAAACCCAGGGATTCGACAGGGACCAGAATTAACTTCCAGGAACTTCAAAGTAAGACCCAAGCGTAAGCTTGGAGTTGTTTGATATTCCAGGATAACCTGTATATCCCTAATAACTGACCTCTGAGCACATTGGTTATGTATCATTCTGCAGAGCATTTGAGATTCCGAGGATTTAATTTGAAAATGACATAATAATCTTAATTTAACAGAATGTCTTCGTTCATGGAAGGTGCATGGCGTTGAATCAACAAGCAGTCAATGTATTTGGTTTATTGACGTCTGTTGTCAGGCAGTGAGGACTGTGACTCAGAGGCACTTAGCACACACTGGATTTTTTCTTCTTCTGAAAGCTTTTCTGCAAAATATGGTTAGAGTTGCTCCCTGTCCAAGGAGTTAATGAACTCACTATAAAAACTTGACATTAATTACTCTTCCGTCTGTGACAGCAATAATGAGGGCTAGTTCTTCCTCAAAGAAGTATAGACAAACATGACTTTATAATTACACTTTCCTTAATAACTGATTGATACATTTGCTGGTCATCAAGTTACAAAAATGAGTTTTGAGAGCAGATGACGGTGAGGTCTGGGTTGAGACCCAGATGGAGAAGGTCTTCGAGCTTGAGGACGTTCAGATCTGAGAACGGGGCTCAGGGCCATCGCTGGGTTTGGTTCACAAGGTGCACATTAAGCTTCTAGTAGGGTCCACGTCCTCATCCAGCTTCTCTGCAGAGTAGTGGGTTAGAACAAGGGCTCCCATAGCCTAACCCCGGCCCTGTCCCGATCTCTCCCAGCCCCAGGAGGCTACACCAGCACGACCTGGATCCTGGGACCTTCTTCTGAAAGGTGCCACCACACCATACAAAGGACCTACCTCGAGGTTTGCTGCCTGGCTCAGCAGTGTCGGCAGACGGGTGGAGATTTGTCCAGGAGCCTCTAAGGCACAGGCAGGTAATCAATCAAGGAGTACAACAAACCACAGGGGTTTTATGGTTGACCATGTAATACAGAAATAAAGTTGGGCAAAACTTATACGCAGTTTCAGCCTGCGTATGGCAAACACCTTGAATCACAAAACCCGCTGGCTTATTTTACAAACAGGAAAGGCTTCCCGCTTAAAAGGTTAGACAGAAATTTAAAAGGTAACTTGCAATGAAAGTCAAGTTGTGGAGAGAGGGGAAAAAAAAAAAAAAAAAAAAGAAAGAATCCAAGAGGAATCCCTGAGGGGAGGAGGGAGCACAGCAATGTGACCATCAGGTGCTCAGGTGTCAAGAACTGATGATCTGCCCGTCATAATTAAAGAGAGAGACTTGAAAAAAATCTCAGGGAACCAGGAGATGCCAGGAAAACTTCAGTGGAGTGGTAGCTTTTTGCTCAGACAATGGGGAACGAGGAGGAGAGGAGTCAGTAAGAGGCGGTTCACAGAGGAACAGCTATCCTGAGCTGACAAAACTTCCCGGGCTCTGCGCTCGACCTGTGATTAATCGCACAGACACCCAAAGCACCGGCTGCGACCAGGAGCCATCCTCCTAATGCATGTCACAAACTTCATAATTCCACTTGGAACGAGACAACAGCAAGTTAAATTCCTGGATCACTGTCACCGTGTCACTTACAGAAGAAGTTGCACCGGGGAACAGTTGGCGATTGGAGTAATTTGAATGGAAATGTCAGTTTTCACAACCTATGATTTGAGGTAAGTGCCCTGCTATTATACAGCAGCTCTGTCAAGCAGCCGGGGCTGAGTGCACGCCGCCACCTCCTCTTGGCAAAAGCATCCTCTTCCCCGCAACCCATCGCACCGAAAACCTCCCATTCTCCTCTCTGCAGCACCCGTTGTGACCCCAGCGAAGAACAGCTCACGCAGACGAACCTTCGCTGTGTCTTCCCACATCCCGGCCTGATTTTAATTCTAATTTTGTATTCCGTTCAAAGGTATGTGTTTCAAAACCACACAGAAACAGGGAGCCGTTTCTGAATAAATCGATTAATCGAGATTCGCATTGACCTCTGGGCAGGTTTCGTCTGACTAAGGACTTCAGAATACGGTCAATATGTCTTACTGCTAAATACTTGCAGAAGTTGCTACATAAGGTTGTACACATCCTACACACATCTGTGACAGATCCAGTCAATTCCCTGCGCTGTACGGGGGGGGAAAATACTTGCTGTGCAGAAGTGCCGTGGTTTTGTCTCGTACCTGCCCTTCAGTAACACCTTTATATATGTTATATATGTCTTTATTCAGGTATTTTGGTATGTGAAAGGAAATGCATCCAGCGCACAACTTGCGCACCGATTCGCCTCGACTGATACAGAAGGAAATCAAGTTAAACCAGCCCGGCTATCACAGAGAGGAGCTCTCAAATGTTTAACTTCAATCAGTTAGACATCAATTCCAACCATATTGATCTAGAAGCACCCAAACACAGTATCCCCCAAGTTTAACTAAATCACAGCCTTCACAAAACCAGAATAAATGCATGCGCAGACCCGACCTAAAAGCAATAGGAAATAAAAGCAGGAAACGCTGGCTATGAGTAACACAGCTCGCAGAAGGATGGCAAGAAAAGGGCAGCTATACAGAAGGGGAAGGCTGTCGTGGGAGACGCGGGGCACCGTTGCCAGACCAAAGAACAACCTGTGGGGTTGAGAACAACTCGGAGCTGAGCCCAGCGCCTTCGCAAACCAGCCGTGCTGCGGTGTTACTACCTTATCCATCCCTGGAGGTGTTCATGGCCAGGTTGGACGGGGCTTGGAGCAACCTGGGCTGGTGGGAGGTGTCCCTGCCCGGGGCAGGGGGTGGAACGAGATGGTCTTCAAGGTCCCTTCCAACCCAAACCATTCTGTGATTCTATGGTTCTACGTTTATCTGCGCCCGCCAGCCAGCCTGCACAGGAAAGGATCTCACAGCCAGATGTCACGCAGGCAAAGTAGTCCAACATCTGCGGTTTGAAAAAAAGAAAGGAGAAATAATTGACCCGAGAGATCTTTTCTGGCCTCTGGACGAGCTCACTGAGCGCCAGGAGATGCGCTTGGTCGAGCTCTAGCACTGGGAAGCAGCGATGGGGTAAGTGGCTTTTAGGGGTTTCCCCTCCTCGGACGAGCAGGTTGCTCGATTTTATAAGAAATAAAAAAATCTTGTCGTTCAAAAGAAGAGATGGGGCAGGAAGATGCTTGGACTTTGCTATCCTCTATATGCAGAGGATGGTAAAGAAACTATTACACAGTTTATACACTGCCCGTGGTGCGCACTGACATTGGGGTATCTCCAGGCAAAGTGAAGCACAATTACTACTATTATTTTTACTTTGAAGGGAGTGGCTTACTGAATCAGTAAATACAGTGTTTTTTTTTATTTTTCTTTTATGCCAAACAATAAATACAGCGGGAGAAAAAATGCATCGAGAAAATGTGAAGTGAAAGAACTGGAAAACAAGCCAAATTTAGATTTTTTGCCTGCAGGATAATTGACAAACCGAGAAGCTTCCCTGGCTTCAAAACAGCTACTTAGATCGCAGGTGGTTGTTTTCTTAAAGGGTAAAAAGCAAAAGCTCTATCTCTTTTTACGGTATCCTTTTCAGGCATCCTACTCCGCCGCAGCCACCAGGCTTTTATGCGTGCCCAGGCAGCAGAGGCTGGATCCTGCTGCAACACTCTGTTGGACTATAAACCAATGATATTTGCTTTACCTGTGCACTATCTTCCATGGAACAAAACAACATTTACATCTGGGATCAATTTGCTTGAAATTAAAGTGCAGCTGCTATATCTCTTCTGCATCAAAAGTATAGTGTTAAGGCTATAACGTACAGACAGTTACACATTACTTTGCATTGTAATATTTAGATTTGTGTCATTTTCCATCTGAAGTAAAAAGCGTCTTTAAATAAATGAGTGATCTTATACTACATATTTTATGGGCTGTGTACTCAGCAAGATATATCTACATTTGCAATGTGCACATACTCATCTCCAGTTTCAAACTACGTATTTAGACCTTGAATTTTAATGCTTAAATGAAAACACGGTGTAGGAATAATTTGGACTGTGCACTCAGAAAAGTTCTGCCGTGTTTGTACAGGAGGGCTGGAGGAGTCCAGTAGCATTCTTGGGTAAAACATGAGCTTTTCCAGTTCATTACTGGGGATCCTTTCCCCCTCCCCAGTGCTCTCTCGCCACAGCCCGCCCTTTAACGCCGGGATGCCCGAGCCGTTGGATGAGGTTGACCCTGGCAGCCCACCACCACCCCAATGTCATCAGCATACATATGACCCGTACAAACAGAGGACTGCACGTGGCTCCTGTTATTTACACAGAAACCACTGCAAACGCACCCAAAGAGGGACCACGAGTTCGGTACCTGTGAAGCAGTGACCGCAGCTGTGGAGTGCGGCCGTGCCGGGTGGGACCGGGCTCTGGAGCGCGGCCCTGAGGTTACCTCCTGCTGCTTGCCTCTTCTGGAGGTGCGTCACCCAGCACCCACGCTGATGGACCCACCACGTAGCACTCTGCAGCACCTCAACAGGTGACTTGGCAGGAGACGGTGGTATTTATCACCTTATCATCTGAAACGACGTCCTCCAGCTGCGGGTTTGGCTCTGCACCGTGTGGCCGTGGGCAGGAACCACCATTACCTGGTCATCTGGAGCAGCTGTTTCTTTCATGTTTTGCTCGTTGTCATCAGAAGCCTCCACCTCCAGAGGCGTCCTGCCATGCTGCTGGTGCCTTGGGACCTCCAGCGATGGGTGAGGAACTTGCACGGGGCCCATGAGGATGTTCACCGCGGGGACAGAGCCTACTGGTGAATGAACAGATAGGACATTTCCTGTTACTTTTAGATATTACTTATCCGCATATAAAGGCCCACATTTGTTGGCATTAAACGGCAAAAGGCCGCTGGCAACGCACAACTACAACACACCATTTTCTGAAGGCTGGGGACAATTTGGCTTCAAGGTTTCCAGCCAGTTGTACCCGACACTGCTGCCTCTCAGAGTGTAAGGCTCTACATTTTAATTCCTCCCCAGATTACCAAATTCAAGTCTGATTGACTGCTGACAATCAAACATTGCAATTGGCAGAAGGATGTAGGAAATATAATGCACTCCAACCCCCATAATTAAGCAATTGTTTGAAAAAAAGTTTTGGTGCTCTCTAAGAGTTCTGGGGGCTTTTTCCCAGGGCTGTGCTGTACCCCCAAATCTCAGGCAAATGGCAAGAGCCATTCAAAAATAATAAAATTTCCTTCTGAAACCAATGCTATTAACCTGCTTTTGCTTTCCAAAAGAAAAAAAAAAAAACAAAACAACCAAAAATGAGCTATGTGACACTGGAAAGAGGAATAGAATCTGAATTTTCATAGAATTTCCCCCTATAGTTTCCAAACAGAATTTTTCCAGTTTTCCACAGAAAATGGTCTCTATGGTTTAAAAAGCACATCTAACTCCACAATTCTCATATTGTTTTACTGCCAATGGCAAGAAACAATTCAAGAGAAAGCCCACGAAAACAACTGTCCGGGATAACAGCTACAGCGCACATAGCAGGGCAATTTAGTGAAATCAAGATCAATGGTTATGTAGGTCATTTCCAACACAGGGTATTCTACCTTAAAGCGTAGCGCATTGGTTGAGACGAAAAATGGAAGTGCAACATTTTCAAGCTATCATTTCCTCCCAACAGCCGCAATATTTTGTGTTTTGGTGAAGATGAATCAGACATTTATTTTTGCAGCAGTCATGCATGCGCTGCAGCCCCCGTTGCGCACCACTCAAACTGGCAGCACAGGAACCCCGGCAGATAACACGCTGTAGGACCTCAACATCTTCTGCTCCAGCTTTGGCAAAAAAAGAACTTTTCCAGCTCAATCCTGCAGTGGTTGACATAAGGACATAGGACTGTGAAAGAGAGGATGCCGCTCATCTAAAGGAGTCAGATTGTGTACCTGGACTTTATCCACTGCCTGGAGAAGAGAGACAACCAATTAGTCCAACACAGCTTCTTTGCCATACCCAGGTTGGAAAACAGATTGAAGGGGTCAAAAAATTCAGAAGGCTCCACATGATCTGACATTTGCCTTGTCAAAATTTTCTTGACAACCAGAAGGTTGGCGACAGTTTGCTGGTCATGAGGAGCGGCGGTACGGGAAGACTGATTACCGAGCTGGGGAACAAGAAACCGGTCAATTAACGGTCTGCTCGTTCTCAAAACAGTGATTTCTTCAATAACTCAGGGTGGTTTCAGTCTGCTCATTTTTAGAGGACAAACGCGCTGTAAAATAGTTGCTGGAGAATACAAACATTTCCTTAGTTTGCAGCCTCCCGATATCGCTTCTGCGGCTGCAGAGGTGATCTCCAATTCAAGCGATATTTGGAGGTTTAAACCTCATTCCAGTGCTGGCCTTTTCTCACTTAATCGCATTTGCACAACAATATCTGCTGCAAAATGCATCGGTGGTAGTTGAAGTGACTTTCACGAACACTATACCGGTTTCATTTCAATTTTTTTGCTTTTAATTCCCAGTTTGATTTGGGCTACATTAAATATAACTCTCCACAGAATTAACTCTTTGTCCGGGAAGTTTCTCAGCCTGCGATACGGGAGCGGACACTCATCTTCCATCACTCGTAGGGCGCCTTTAGTGTGCTCTGCACCCGCCCTGTGCCCACCCCGGTATTAGCGATCCCGCACAGACTCATTTGCCTTCAGCTCTTCTGTATATCTGTCAGATATTTTTGGTGTCTGATGTCTACTGCAAGGACAAACGGATGCAAAATACTGATGTAATTTTATAGATACAAATCATAACAGTTTTCTATTCATCGCCAGTATTCCTTGATGTAAACCCGTCTCTATGCTGCTGATCCATCACCGCCGCTGCGAGGGGCCGGGGCTCATCCTCCTCGCTTGCCCGGCCCTATCGCCTGGGGCAGAGAGAAAATAGAAAGTTCAATAGCCCTGAGAGCAGGTGTTGTGTATCCTAACAAAAATAGGACATTTTGGCAGGTAGAGGTTGAGATCCTCTACTGACCCACTTCTACTGGTCCTGCTCCAAACTGCAGGTACGGTGCTGTTGTGCCTCCTGAAGTGGCTGTATAGAACCATAGAATGGTTTGGGTTGGAAGGGACCTTGAAGACCATCCAGTCCCACCCCCTGCCCTGGGCAGGGACACCTCCCCCCAGCCCAGGTTGCTCCGGGCCCTGTCCAACCTGGCCTTGAACACCTCCAGGGATGGGGCAGCCATCTCTGGGCAACCTGTGCCAGTGCGCGGTGTCTCTGCTCTGTGAACGGTGCTCCGCTGAGGAGGGAGTTTAGGATGATTCTTTAAAAAACCCGCCCCAGCCCAAAGAAACCCTCCCATCAGGGGAAATCCAGCATCGGTCGGAGGTTTGGTCACAGCTTCTGGTGTGATCCCAACACGTGTGGTCTTCTCCCTCCGAGCTCGTTTATCCGGAGTAAGGCTGTGTTTCAGAAAGCCTTTTGAAGACACAACAGCTTTAGGAACTCGGCCCGGGGGGCTGTGTTAAGGACAACTTTCTGCGGGTTCTAGGTAAAACAAAAAAACCCCCATTTTCTCTCTCTTTCCTTAGCGCACAGCCCTGCTCTCGCTGGGTCCTGCCGAGCCCCCGATGTGACTTGTCCGGAGTCACCCCGGCAGCTGGGTCCACACGCGGGGACACGCTCGCTCCCATTTTCCTGCAAAGTACAGCGGTGGTCTATCGCGGCACCTCTCCTCGGCTCCAGGCGCTCCCCATCATTCTGCCGCAGGCAGCGCGGGCTCGCCGGGGACTGGGAGGGCACTGGGAAACACAACCCAGTCAAAGGGGGGAGGGGGGGGGAGAGGTGCAGGAGGTGGTGATTGCTTCCCCCCACCCCAGCGGGTGCTCAGGCATCACCCCTATTCCGGCTGGAGAACACAAAGTTCGTCATCTCGTCGTTTTAACGCTGGGTGTGAACGACGATCGGGTGCAACAGCTCACGCTGCAATATTCTATCAATTCTTAAAACCCTCTGAATCTCTGGAGGGTTCTACCTACGGGCACCCCAGGGCATGCACGCTTTGGGTGAAGCGCTACCCCAGGTCTCCTACGAGAAGATTACTTATAACTAAAAAGATAAGATGGTTTTGTGATTAGATTTTGCTGACGAGTGTTTTGTTCAGAAAGGGCAAAGGTTTGGTTTTGTTTTTTTTTTTTTTTCTGGGTATTACGAAGAAATCATTTCATCATATCACTTATTTTAACTATTGAAAGATGGCGGCTTGCCCATCGCCCCGTAAAATTAAACCTGCATTTAGGCATCATGCTGATGGCTCGACCCTCGGCATATAAAACGTGTTTGCTGAATAAAAGCAGAAATCAGGACTGTGTTTGAGGCTCACACCTTTAAAAATCCTGGGCCACAACCAACATTGAACTGCCGAGGAAAGCTCAGCCATGCTAGCAAAGTCAATAAATAAATGCAGTAATTTTTAAAGACATCACAATACAATGGTTTTCCCTCCTGCTTGCCAGAGTTTTAAAGACTGAAGTCAACTCCGGATGAAAACCCGCTCTGGATTCCCACTCCTGGCATCCTGCCCTCGTGCGGCGGGTGCTGCTGAGGGCTCAGCGGGGCCGTGCGGGCGAGATGGGGTCCAAACCACAGAGTGACTCCAATGGACTCCTTGGAGCTGAGACACGAGTTTTCTGTATGGAATTAGGTCATCTGGGTGTGCGCTGGAAAGTGAAAATCGCATCATCGCAAGGTCGCTCTTCCTGAGATAAAAGGGTTGCAGCTGTTTTTCTCGGTAACGACCATCAGTTCTGCACTTGGGGTCACGCTGAGGGTTACTTTAATTAAACATGGCGTCTATCAGCCCGTCTAACCTCAGTGGGTGCCTGAGGTGGGTTAACCCCCTTCCTCGAGGGCTGCCCGGGGCCGGGCTGGGCAGAGCCCCTGCTCCAGGCTCGACCCTCGGCTTCCTCGCGTGTTGAGCCCACACCGACTTGGTGAGCAAGAGCTCGGCTCCACGGTCCCTACGTGCAATTTGCAGCAATAATTTCAGCAAAAGAAGGGCAATGTCACATCAAATAATAGACCCTAGGTAATGCCGGCACGGGTCGGGACCGGCGGGCTCCGTGTGCTGCCCGGGCACCTCGCAGCATCCATGGCCGGGGAGGAGGTGATGGACCAGCGCCCGTTTTTCTGCGGGTTAGATGAAGATTGGTTAAGGAGAAGAGCTCAGGAGGAGCCCTCCACGCTCCAGGAACACTCCCTGAATCAAATAAAAAGCCCCGTTTAAAATAACTAAATAAGGCACTTAAAGAGGTTTTAAAAATTGATAACTAAACATACAGTACGGGATCGATCTTGATTACTGCCCAGGTGGAATTTTTGTCTTCTGGCTTTTTTCAATGAAAAAACCCCCAACGCCCCAACCCAGCCATTAATGAGAAACGTTAAAGGCTTGTTAACAACATCCTTTCATCAACCCAAGGCGCTGCCAGCGCCCCGCGCTCACGTCAATTTTCACCTTGCGGTCCAGCTACCGCATCTCGCCCCGCCGGCTGCGGCTGATGGAGCCCAGACCCCTTGCCCACCGCCGCCGC
>NW_009650176.1:1950229-1952029 GCF_000708025.1 Charadrius vociferus
AAGGGATGTGGCGTCCCTCCGTCAGCCTTCGGTCTGCAGTGGTGGGGCCAAGGGTGCCCCTCCTCGCTCCCCCTGTAATATGCATTTGGGGAGAAAAAGGGGTTTTCAACACTGGAGGCGGGGGGGGGTGGTGTTAAATAAAAAATAAAAAAATAGGATTTGCTCCTTGCTAAAAATGGCACGCAACAAAAATAGCGCCATTAAAAGCCAATCATCCGGAAATCCCAGATTTAAGGACAGGGAGAGATTAAAGGTTCTGCGAGGGCAGGTCTTCTGGGGAAAAAAAAAAGAAAAAAAAAAAGAGAAAAAAAAAAGAGAAAAACTGGGAAAACCGCTCCTTTTTCAAGGCACAAATTAGGTGTATTTATTTGTTACTCATACCCTACGCATGCTATTTGAAACAAAAATAGCACAGAGCCCTTTGACAAGCTGTATTTGCACATCAGCGTAACTGAAATATCCTGTCTGCTTTAATGGCAAGTGAGGGCACTGTCAGTAATATTTTCCATTGTTTTTTAAGCCGGCCACAGCAACACGGAGCGGAGGGTACAGCCACTCTGCAAGGGCAGGCGAGTTCGAGAGAGGAGCCTTTGAACGATACTTCCATGCAATTTCTGTAAGAATATAAAAGGAATTACAATTAAATCTGTAAATGCAATTCTTTGAGGATTTTTACATTCCTATAAGATTCTTACTGAGAAATTACTCTTGAAATAGTACATAAATCTTACAGGACTCCCCTTGGATTACTGTGCTTTAAGTTTTTAAGCAATCTTTTCATAGGTTTATTCTTTTATTGCATTTTTCTTTAAAGACCCAGATCTTCAGCACCACCTTTCGCAGTAAATAAATAATTTAATACCAAGCGTATCTCTTTGACCCGGGTGCAATACGTACCATAACTATCCTAATTTCAAAATTTGGTAAAACACTGGGAAAAGGGATTAAATGTAATAATCTGTGATACTTCTAGAAGAAATAATGAAGTGTGATGTTAACAGAAGCAGTAGTTTCAGACTACCCCTCCTTGTCTAGTACTTAATATCACTTGGAAAGCGGTAGTACCGTCCTACCAACTGCGTCACCGTTCCTTATTCGACTGACACAGCAAACATCCAATGCCACTGAAGAAGTTCCTGCAGCTTGAGAACTGCTTCGAAAAACTCAATGGAAACTTTACGGACCAAATCTTTCTCGCCCCGATCGGATGACGAACTCCTCCAATTCCGAACGAATGGGTTGCGCGAGAGGAGAAAATTCGGGCACGTATCTAAAAATGTCCCTACTGCGACAATGAATCGGTTTTCTGTTCAAGATGCTTCCAGTATGAGCTCATTACGTCGCAAACTCCGCTGGCATGAAAGTGATCTGCCACAATCCCCGAGCCGGGGGCCCTCTCCCTTTGCTGCTATTGATACATAGGATGCAATCTGCATTTTTCATTCTGGCGTCAAACAGTACAACCAGTGTAGCTGCAACTCTGCTGTAAATCTGACGCAGGAAATACAACGTAGTCCTCCGAAAATATTTCTGTTGGCCTTAGACCGGTGGCGGAGCCTCTTTTGTATGGGAAAAAAAAGAGGCGGGGGGGATGACCCGCTGCAAAATTCAGTTTCTTCCCTGGTGAAGGGCATCCATTTCATTAGAAATGCAGTTCCGCCAAAACAAATATTATTTTTTGAGTCTTTCATGACCTCAGCCTCTGGAAAGGGGCCGCGGCAGCGCGCGTGGGGATGCGCGGGCGCGCGGTGTCAGGGGCTCGGGGGACGGCGGGGCCGAGCAGGGGGAGACCCCAGAGCT
>NW_009650176.1:1953298-1954949 GCF_000708025.1 Charadrius vociferus
CTGCCCCATCCCTGCCCGTCCCTGCCTGCCCCTGCCTGTCCCATCCCTCTCCCTGCCTATCCCTGCCTGCCCCATCCACATCCCTGCCTGTCCCCTCCCTGCCTGCCCCATCCCTGCCCGTCCCATCCCTGCCTGTCCCTGCTTCTCCCTGCCCATCCCTGCCCGTTCTGCCACCCCTGCCCTACCCGTCCCTGCCCATCCCTGCCCATTTTGTCCCTGCCTGCCCGTCCCCTGCCTGTACCTGCCCATCCCTGCCTGCCCCATCCCTGCCCATCCGGTGCTCTCCGTCCCCTCTGTCCTCCACCGCAGCAACTCCGCGCCGGACCGGGATTTGGGGGAAAAACGGGTTTTTGCCTTGGAAAGGCGGCACCGCCCGGAACGCCGCGCTGAGCGTCACCCCACCTGCGAAAACAAAGGCACATCCCTGCGCCAGCAAATGCCTCCAGAAAAACAGCGAGGGATGGAAATGTGAGAAAGGTTAAAGTTTACATTTGCTACTGTGTTCTTTTGTTGGTGGCATGCATTATAAAAAAAAAATAAAATACACCCAAACTGTACATATTATAAGGCTATATTTTTATCTCAGGGTTCTGGTGACACGTACAAACCACTTGAGCTTTGCTTTCGTGGTTTATATTGCCACCAGAAACCCTTGATAAAAATACAGCTTTATATTGTACAGTTGGGTATAGTTTATTTTCTCCATATATCATATACTGTGTTTTATTTATAAACATACACAAAGACACTTGTACATGCAAAGCAGTTTTTTTTATTGAAGTAATTCCGAGATATCAATAATGCTATATTAACTAACGCATCGTAACGCAATAATTTCTCGGTTAGCAATGGCCTTTCTAAAGAGACATCTATGAAAATATGATAAACCACATAAAAAAATCAGTATTTCCATGTTACAATTTACGATTCCCCCACTGAAAATTTCAGCTTCTGGTGGCTCGTACTTGCAGAGAACCCTGCTTAAACCCCCTCAAAACTTCGCTTTAATATCTCTGGAATCCTTCCTACAGAGAGGCGACGGGAAATAAAGCTTCGCCTAACAGAGAAATGCAAAAATCTAATGGGAAAAAAAAAATAAAAAAATCAAAGGATGAAAGGAAAGGTGCTGCTGACGAAGACGCAACCACGATGCGCTTTTCAATATTTTGCCCACGTGGCGCTAACCAAACCGCTTAATTAAAACAAACTTTGCGTACAACTTGCCGGCAGCTTCTCTTCCCCGGCTCTGCGCACCGTTCGCAGAGGCTGAAATTTTACTCCCGTTTTAATTTTAATTTTAATCCCAAAAGAAAAAAAAAAAAAAGGGGGCACGAGCAGGTTCACGAGCCGCCGCTTTTCCCACGCGTGGGAGATGGGAACAAAATCCGCGCCCAACAGGCCCGGGCGGCTGCAGTCATTCTGCTGTAAAATGTAAAAACAAGAAAGGGCAGACGAGCTGCATCCCTCAGGACGCATCCCGCTTTTTTAATTTAGCGGTGCCACCGCGCATCTCACTTTGGATGTTGCATTATATTTATGTGTCACTCAAATATTTACCGGTTTTTCTGAATTCTGCCGGGTGCTCCGAGAGCTTGTTACGAGGCCGGTACGCGCCGTTGTGTGTCTCGGCTGGGTAGCGGCGGCGGCGGGG
>NW_009650176.1:1955419-1966557 GCF_000708025.1 Charadrius vociferus
AAAAAAACATCGTGAAGCATTAAAAGTGTAAAACCCGCCTATAAAATCCCATCTATAAAAAGCCCACGTATAAAATCTCCGCCAGAAGCAGCAGATTTTCCCGCCCCGCGCCAGCGCCCTCCCGCAGCCCGAAGCCCCGCACAGCCCGAACGCGCCGAGGGACGGCACGCAGGGACGGGACGGCTATTAACCATCACCCCGGGATGAGGAGAGGCCGTATTTTGGGGAAAAAAAAAAACCAGACCAGTGAGAAGAGCGCTTCCAGCAGCGAGCTTCCCGAGCCCCCGCTGCCACGGCGCATCCCCTCCTCCCGCTACAGCACCTCTACGAGCGCCGCTGAAAAACCCTATAGAAGAACAAGGCGCTATTTATTATTTAACAGCAAGTCAATCCAAAAAGGGTCGTGAATTTTTAAAACCTACAACAGGAGCGATTTAATTCACACCTAACCAATTTAAGAACTTTTTTTTTTTTTTTCTCGCCTCACGCCTCCGACTTCGTATCCTTTGTAGCCAAATGTCACAGATTCTGAAAAATCAATGCAAGAAGTTACATAATAGACCCATAATGTAGAGAAGTACATAAACGTGGTTTTTTTAATTTATTTATTTTTTATTACAGGTGATTATCATGGTTGAAGTACACACCATAAAAAACACAATACATCGTCTCTAATCACGCCGCGCGTGTTTCGGTAGCCGCAGAATAATTCCATTGCAACGATATAGCTGTGAAAACAAGAAGTGACTAAAAAGTGCGTTTTTTCACAAATTTGGATATTTTAAGTCAAAAAGTCGAATTTATTGATATATAGACACACAGACAAATTATGCACTTTACACTGACTTATTTTAATCCCACGTAATAGTTATTTCAGTAGAGTTCAAGCCGTGCTCCCACCTGAGCCTGGGGCACACAGACCTCAAAGTGGCCGGACAGCAACTGGCCAAACCTTTGGAAACTGGGTTTTTTTTTGGGGGGATTCTTTTGTTTTTGTTAGGTAATTTCAATTACCAATTTTCAATGGCTGAAGTTTCAAATCTCAGTCTCAGCCCACGGGCTATCACATTAAACGGGAATACACATAGGTGCCTACTGTTAATCAAGGTTTAATAAAAAATGCTTATAATAGCTGCTTTATTTGGAGTTGGCAATGCCACAAGTGAATTATGCATCCGTGACAACTCCAGCGAGTCCCAATAAAATCTTCACGCCGCACCACGCCATCCTGCGTCTGCTTTATGACTTCTTTAAAGAAGTTGGGTTTTTTGCAAGTATTTTTCTGGTTTGGGATTTCTCCGTCTTTACAATCCACCTGCACGAGTTCCTGCAGGCGGATTTTCCTGAGTGACAAAGCCGCAAAGAGCCATAATCACAGAATCATAGAATCATAGAATGGTTTAGGTTGGAAAGGACCTTGAAGATCATCCAGTTCCAACCCCCCTGCCATGGGGATATGCCTGCATGGGCATAATAATACATGGTAAAAAATCGCCCAAGTTAATTTGCAATTCTTTAAAAATATCTACAGCAAATCAGGATATTTTGATGGTAAGGTGAGAAATCTTGCTCTGGACAGGGGCCAAAACCTCTTTCTCCACCAGTTCCCTGCTGCCACTCCAATGATGCAAAGACACTCGAACTGGGCTGTGAGTTGGTGACTTCTCATGTTAAATTGTGGAAGAATCATCAAATCATGATGTTTTAGAATCAGAATGGTTTAGGTTGGAAGGGACCTTGAAGATCACCCAGTCCCACCCCCCTGCCCTGGGCAGGGCCACCTCCCCCCAGCCCAGGTTGCTCCAAGCCCCGTCCAACCTGGCCTTGAACACCTCCAGGGATGGGGCAGCCACAGCTTCTCGGGGCAATTGGTTCCAGTGTCTCACCACCCTCACAGTCAAGAATTTCTTCCTAATATCTAATTTAAATCTCCCCTCTTCCAGTTTGAAGCCATTCCCCCTTGTCCCATCAAAGAAGATGGAAGTTGTGCCCAAATGGGGGGGAAAAAAAGGACTTTATTTCCAGGAGGTGAGAGGTGGCAACGCCGCGCGGGGTCTTGGATGACCCCGGGTCGGTGCAGAACCTGTTCACAAACGCAGGGATGCGGGGCTGCGCGCTTGTCATCAAGCAAGAAGAGGAGAGTCTGCAGTAAATGCAGCTTTTTCCATGCCCGAAATAAAGAGTTTCATCCCGAGTTTGTCCCAACACACGCAAGTGCCCGTACGTCACCCTCCATAGCGCTGGCTGTACAAGAACATGCGGTACAAAGGCTGTATCGGCGCTGTGATTTAAAAATATTGAAGATTGCTTCGGTTTGGCTTAATTGCGGTGACAACTTTCAGACTACTAAAATAATTAAACCTGCTAAAATTTATTAGGGCCCTGAGGACGTTTTAGAGGGAGCGCTAGCCTAGTCTGGAGCTTTAATGCCTCGGCTACATTTAATGTAATTTTTATCAATAACCAAGCAGCTCATAATATTACAGCTCCGCCGAAATCTTCACGCTGTGAAATCTAATTCATCTAACAGGCGAATCCATCGCTTACACAGAGCCTACCTCGAACGCCGTAAAACTTCCAAACCCACAGATTTGTCTCCCAACAAAAACCGCACGGAGGGGCCCCTCGGATCAATGGCGGAGTCCCTCTGATTCGGGCACCGCCGGCTGAATATTTCCTCCAACTTTGCTTTTGTTCTTCTGGGTAGAGGCCCACAAGGAAAAGAGCTTGTTTTCACTCGCAGCCTCATCAATACCTAAATCCTGGTGAACAAGTGACACTGAGAAGCTGTAATCAATAGCTCCCTGTGCGTTTTTTCTTCTGGTCAAATGGTTCAGCGCTACTGACAGCCCTGACACTCAGAACATGATGCTAAATCTTTATCAACAGCCATCTGGGTGACTGGCAGAACAAGACTCGGGCGGTCATTAACGCTCGTGGCAATCTGTGAATAAACTAACTCCTCGCTAACGCGTTTGTTTAGGGAAAAAAAAAAAAAAAAAAAAGTGGGGAAAAAACCTCCCCGCACAAGGCATCGATCGCCTCTGAACTGCGTTTAGCGAATCCCGTCGGAGGCTGGAGAGGAGCGGTGCTCTGCTCGTTAAGAGTCATCAATTTGAGGCAAAGGGGATCCCCTCCCTGTCCCGTTACTGTGCTGAGGGGATGGAGACCTCCAGAAACCGCCCGACTCTCCAACCCGGCTCTGCCAGGCTGGAATGGGAACAGCTGAAATATCGAGTTGTAACACACAACCAGAAGCACAACCGGTTAAAGAACCACCTTCCAGTTGGCTCCTGTCCAGTGGCTCTTTCTCCCCCTCTTCCCCCGCAGCACCCGGGTCCCGGGCTATTGTCAGCCGCCGCAGGAATTAACACACAAGTAGTTTTAGGTCCCCGTGACGTTTCACATCCATACTTCAAAATCTTCTCATAAAGGCCCTTCCAATCTCCAATGGATAAAACATTTTGGCTGAATAATACCCCCGACTTCGGGGGGACGGATGGCAGCGCCCCGCCGGACGCTCAGCTGGGCTTTAGCCTCAACGGGAACGCAACCGGAGAGAAGAGAGAAAAAAACAATGTATGCGGCTACGACCGCCGTCACCAGAGCGCCGGAGACGTCTTATTTAAGGCACAGAACAGTCATTTAGGATGGCCTTGGACTAATCAGCCCAACATTCGCCATTTCCCATGAGTCTCTGTGATTTCTTTTTGATCCTCCTATAGTAGTCTAATGAGATTTTTAATTGAACTTTATGGGTTCCCTTTGAGGACCACAGACCTCGCAATCAATCTGAAGCGCAGTAAACTATTTGAAGTTTTTCTTGCGAAAGGTGAGCCATCCCCGCCATGTCCTTGGCATAAATTGAGGCAAAGATGTCGCATCTTTCAGCTGCTGCTGGCACCTATTCCACCTTCTCATAAAGTTGAAGGTCACCGTATGAATTATGTGAAGCGAGCAAACTACAAAGGGAAACCTGCGGAATGCGCACTACCCAAATTAAAGCCCGGCCCCTCATCTGTAGAAGGGAGAAATGTTCTGGTATGTTGCGGAAAAAGGTGAGATGCTGAATTTTAGCAACGCGTTTGAGTAACAAAGCAATGCCAGGCTTGGTTTTACTTCAAATGTTCATTTTTACTGTTATTACTGTCCTCATTAAATCACGTTTATGATGCAGTCATCATGTTTATAATTTAGTCCTTTAATCAAAGGAAGCATCTCAAGGTGCAAACATATTCTGATTTTGCTGCTCCCACACCAATCACTAATGGAAGTATTCCCTTTTATTTCGCATTCGCGACGAAAGCGGTCACTAGTTTCAGCTTCTCTCCTGCGAACAAAAATCACTAATCTTCTGCTTAACAAAACATCACATCACTGCTGCAATAATGTGGAAGCAATCGCTCCTCCAACCCCGTATTCGTACCCTAATGCTGGGGTTGGCGGTGGAGCAGTCCTTAACGCCACAGCTCTTCCCATCCCGCGCCCATACGTTAATGACGCCACCGTCCAGATGACGTGTTCCGCTTAATGAGCTGTTTAGTTAGATTCAAAGCCCAATATCCCATCTGATACACGGACTGCACGCATGTTTATACGCGCACGAGGTTCGTGGGTATCCTACAATTCTCCCCAGGTAGCAGAACTGTACCGTAGAAACTCACGTACCGTCTAATGGGTTTAAGCTTCTAAGCTCAGTAAAGAAGTACACCCTGATATTTTAAGCGTTTATCAGATTTTCCTGTGAAACAGTTCATATAAGCAGTATAAAGCTGCGTTTCGTCAATAGGCTCTATTGTACTTGACAATACAAACTATTTTAATATGATGGAATGCTTTCCAATATAATATGGTGTACATTAAGATAAGGCAATGCGATGCAAACCTACAGGAAACAGTTCTCAAAGAATAACAATACAGTGTTGTGCAAAAGGAGATGTAATTGCTATCGCCTAGAAATGTACCCGGCTTTGCCCTCAGGCTGCAGTGGAGCAGCAGCATCCAAAGTAGCGGTAACAGCAGGTTGTGGTGTGAAAATTCCTGCTTTTTCCCCTGTGAGGAAGGATGAAAATAGTTCTGAAAATACACAGCAAAGCTACTGCCATTTTTTTTTTTTTTCAAACGGGGTCCTATCTTATTATTGTTATTTGCCATCCCATACTACGGCTGCAGCGCGCTCTGTCCCCAGCAGAAAATTTTTAAGCACGTTATAGATAATAATGTATAGCTTTAGGGAAAAAGAGCTGGATTAATATCATACGGCCCCGATATTTCACAATGGAAAGCTGACGATAAAAAATAATCAGTGCTGTGATGACAGCCCTGCCCATTCCAAAACACATTTTTATCACTACACATCTCCTGTAGTTAATCTGCAATTTTCATGCATATTCCACGTGCGAACACACACACACCGAGTCCTTCCGTACTTCAATCACAGCACTTATTCACTGTGTTTCTTATATTTCCCATATACATCTTTACCCGGTCCTTCCGACCGAGGAGCCAAAAAATGCAGGTTGAGTATGCATAATATGCAGGTTGATTTTGTGAATGAGGTGAAATATAAAGATAATATGTGGCACTGCAAAAAAAAAAAAACACCCCTCACCTTTATGCATCTACACATGAAGCCACCGGCTCTTGTGAAAACAGATTTTCTAACCCACTTCGCAACTACACGTCGCAGTCTCATATGTACCTTATTAAAGAAACTACTGAGAGGACTGAATGTATAAACAACGCAGGAGGTCAAAGATTACGGCAGGTGTAACGCTGGAGAGAAGGAGCGGAATTCGGGTATGGACAAACACGTGTTGCTCAAGGCAAGTGGTAATGAGGGAAAACATGCTAAAGAATAGCCAAAAGGCTCCAGCGATATTAATAGAAATCAAAGTTGGGTTTTTTTTTTTGTTTTGTTTTTAAAGGCAAGTGGCAAGGGAAGGAAGGTGTGAGGGCGGCCGTAGCGGCGTTCCCTTCGCCAGCTCTTCTCTTTGCTTCCCACAGGGACCACACCAACCCCCCCAGCACCAGCCCCACGCCAACCCCTGTGGGTCACCCGCAGAAATACGCCTGGAAATCTACACCTGGGCTGCTACAGGGGAAAAGATAATTACTGGGAAGGCAGACAAAGAGGCCAATTATTAAAACAGACTGTTTTTCCAAAATCCACCGGCCCAACCTAGAGCGCTACGCCCTCAGTTCCTCCAATTTCGGGCAAGTCACCTACAGCCCATGGAGAAATGCCAGTTATGGCTGGTCTGGAGCACATGGGGAAAAAAACACTGATAATCAGGGATTTGATTCGAACGTGTGTCTACATGATTTAAAACCTCTCCCACTTTTCCGGAAACCCATCCGTGCCAGAGAGGATGGACTGCCGTTAACGCAACCAAGGCTACTCATACCCTGTCAAAGTGAGGTCGGTGTCGGGGGATGGAAGACTTCCCTCACCTAAGAATATTCAAGAAACTTTGTGAACAACGAAATGTGTAGAGGCTGACGAATGAAAAGCAGCGCAGTGTTTCTTTTTCAAATCTATCGCCGTAAATGGTAGGGAATAAATCACATTAAACTGGGTTGTGCATTATTGCTGATTAAAAACACTTACTGACCTTATTACTCATGGTAGACCAGTTTTCATAGCAGATAAATTTAATCTAATGACATTTAGCCCGCAAAGCTCTCTAAATCCACCATCTTCCATCAACTTTATTTAAAAGTTGACGTGAACTTACAGGATTGCTCCTCATCGCTCCTCCCACCGCTCTCGCCGCTCGGCTGTTGCCCGCGAGCTCCGCTAATTGCTTGTAGGAAACGGCCTCTCCGAACTTGACGTCTCTCAACAGGGTCCACAACACTTGTCCGGTGAACGAATCTGCCAAGAAGAGGAAGCGAGAGCTGTTCGTACGCCTGGCTGAAAAACCCGAGACGAACTATTCAAAAAGCCCAACATAAGGCAGAGCCTCACCAGCAGCTTTCTCATTTAAATTTATCAGCCCCCATGCACTGTCCTGTTATGGTATCCCGTATTACTACGTTTAAACACACGATTATTAGAAAGAGCGCTTGAAGTAACCGATCACTATAAAAAAAGGATTTAAGGCTTTGATTTCCCTATATTTTTAATTTGCTCCAAGTACAATTATCCTGTTAACTCATACAATGTGGTTTTTCCATTAAATTGGTGGAGTATAAATTAGCATAGAGTCAAATTAAAAAGGGAAGAAATAACCGGCTATACCTATTTCGCAAAGCCCTCGCATCTCCAGCTAATTTCCAACTTCAGCTGGGACGCGCGGCAGAAGAAGCCCTAGAGCCAGCGGACTCGGTATTATCCTGCCTGACTGCATTTTATCGTCCAGACCCCCAAGCTACCGCTCGGCACTGCAGCCCTTACGAAACGGTAAGGACTATATGTGACCTTGAATGTACGGCACATCCTTAATGATACAGGGTGCTGAGAAAAAAAAAAAGAGAGGAAAAAAAAAAAAAGAACGTATCTTCCATTATTTTAATTTTAATTCAACAGCAAATTGCCTCTAAGTGCTCCATTTGCTGAAATAATGAATAAGCAAATGCCCCAGGACCGGCTTGCTGCTGCATCTCAGGGTTCCACCTTCCCAGCCCAGGATTATTTCACAAAAGGAAAAACCCACTGCTGCCTTTGGATTTTAGTTGGGTTGAACGCCCAGTGCTCTTCCAAGGCCCTCGTAAACGCTTTGAAGATCTAACTAGTGAATAGCTTACTGAGAGGAGAGAGCTGGGGAATAAAAAAAAAAAAAAAAGGGAAAGAAAAAAGGAAAAAAAAAAACCAACAAAAAAAAAAAGAAGAGAGACCCCTTCCCCCCAGCCCAGAGCTTCAGTCTCCTGCTTTGGCAAAGAAACAAACTGATTAAAAACATTTTCTTTCTCTAGTTGTCAAAAAAGGCATTGATTACGCTACGTAGGAACATAGCGAAATGTGGTTTTGTTCTTAAAGGAAACCCATACACCATTATGTGTGTGTTAAATAATAAAAATCACTTCTTAACTGAAGGGAATGATAATCACTTCATTGAAAAAATCTGTTTAGTCTTTATTATAACATTAAGCAAATTAAACATCAGCATAATCCAGGTGATACGAGAAAAGGGTCATCAAAGAAATTAACTTTGTTGTTCATTAATTTACATGGATTAGTAGAGGGCAAAGAGATAGCAAATCTGCTCTAGTTTTTTATGATATAATTTCAAACTGTACACCATTTGTGGCAGTAGGGTGACTTTGGGGTTAATCAGACTGATTTGTCCTTTTAATTGCTTTCTATTCAAAGAAAATTCATTAGATAATGTTCTCTTCAAAATTCATGAATCAATTTAACTGAAGAAACCACATTAACAGCTTTGGGTTCATTAGCACAAGCAGTTGTGTTACTAGCTGATTGCTAGGAGGGTTTCCTTAGGCAAACAGATTTTGTTTACCGTGATTCCTTCAGAAAGGTTTATTTCGAATCAAGCCGCCGCTTATTATTTTTTTTAACCTCCTTTTTAAGCCGGCGAGATTAGCGTTAACCTCGCCTGCGCGGGGGTCTCGAGGAATCACCGCCTGATGTCATCTTCTACATCAACGGAACACAGTCACTGCACGTCGCCGGGGACCCAGTCCAAAAAATCCCCCCCTTTTTTTTCCCCTTTCCTCTGGTTTTTGGCAGGGGAGGCGGTGGGCTGGCACGCGCCGGGGCTGCGACTTTCCCAAACCTGTCGGAATAGGAGGGGGAGCGGATTCCCCCCCGGCAATGACCCCACCGCGCCAAGCGGTGCCCAAATTATTGAGCACCTTTGAACAGGCGAAGAGAGGGACAGAGATTATCCTCTTGTGACAAGCCGGGGCAGAGATTATCCTCTTTTCAGAGCCACCGCACGCTCTTCAGGGGAGAATATGTACTGTCTCTGCGCCCACATAAACCACTCAAAGTTATAGTTCAAAAGAATGAAATATTTAGCAATCATGCACATCATTTTATAAATGTATCTGAAAACTCGGTTTCATCCTGTAGGGAGCAAATGCATTAATTAGTTTAAGCAGCTCTAAGAGACAGTGCCAAATACTGTTATTAAACTGTCTGCAAGTGTGAGTGCCTGTAAGCACAACCTGCCCAAATTAGATGGCTGAACTTTCACCAATTTTCAGCACGTGCCAACATTTTATGCTGTTAAATATCATTATAAAGCGCTGTAAAAAACGCCTATAAAAATTAACACGGGCGGATTCTCTCGTTACACGACAACACTTCATACGGCCACGAGCTGAGGATGCCCACGTCATTCCAGAGCGGCGGATGCCAGCAGGGTAACGGCTCAACTCACCCACACCACTGGCACGGGAACAGCAGAGGTCTTCTCCTTCCTCTGCTCCCACCTCCACTCTGCACACTCCCTCCGGGTGCCCAGGCTCTTGCCAAGGAACACGCTCTACGGCCAACAACCAGTGTCGCTGGATGCTATTTCTCATTTAAGTCAGATTTTACATCCAAATACACACCTCACCAATTCCCACCGGGAGCTGGAGCTGCACCGTGAAGGCGGGGGTGGAGGTGGACTGAAGGATGGGGAAGGGAAAGAACTGTGACCGAGTTGGGTTTCCAGGTCTCCACAGCCCTGAGGACCTGCTCCCACCTCCAGCTGCGGTGTCCACACACCCAGGGACCACAAAGGTAATTGGGAGGGTTTCACAGAATCACAGCACAGGTTGGGTTGGAAGGGACCTTGAAGATCACCCAGTCCCACCCCCCCTGCCCTGGGCAGGGACACCCTGCCCTAGACTGGACTCGCAAATGGTATGGGAACGAGATAAACACTTGTCTAAATCTCTTTACTGTTTAATTATATTTTGCTCGTTAGGAGGCAGATGAAGGAATGCTTTCCTCTCCTTTTACAATGTCTTGAAGTCCCTGACCATTGGTACTCCATGGTAAAAACCACAATTACTCGCTGCTATTAAAGGATTACTGGGAATATAGATTAGACAGTACGGGGCTGCTGTATCCCCCAAAAGAGTCCAAACGTCTCACGGCAACACAAAGGATTGCTTAAAATCAGGGGTGCTGCAACCACTGAGAAAAGAATATCAGCTTTTACTGTTGCTGTCTTCATGCGTGATATTGATGTATTATTGAGACTGAATGTGCCAAACTGAAAATCATGAAGTTAAACTTTATCGCTATGATTGCTTAAATAGCTGAACCAAAGCAAAGACATTGGCCATTCTGAATGGCTGAGCTTTGTGGATGAAGATGCAAAAATAATCTAATTATTTGAGAGTCTCTATTACTGACTTCATATAAGCCATCACCAACTTTATAGCAAAAAAAAAAAAAAAAGTATTTCTAAAAATAAAAGTGGCAAAAGTGCCAACAAAATCATATTTCAACAGGTAAATAACGGAGGGATTAGACAAGCATTGACCTGAACTGCACCTCTAGTTAGTCCAAGACCTGCGAGAGCGCCTCTGTGCCGTTAGTTTGGACACACAGTTAAAACAAAAAATTCCTCAGCTAACAGCATGGCAATTCTATTTACAAGACAGTCTGAAAGGAAATCCCCCACCTCAAAAGCATCAGCCTAATTTTTTTTTTTTTTACATTTTTGTCAAAAACTTCCTTGCAGAACAAAATCCACTCCCTCATCCGATCTGCTGCTGAGCACAGACACACAACACTCTGTGCAGCTGTTTCTCCTCCCAACGATCACTGTCTCCGCTCACACCAGGAGACTGCTCTCGCTTCCCACTCGCTCTCTGCCCACCCTTGGCCCCAGCAGAGGTCTCTTCCCACCCTTCCAAACCAACCTCTGGAAGTGGTAACTGCCACAGTGATCCTTTCACAGAATCACCCAATCCCAGACTGGTGGGGTTTGGAAGGGCCCTCTGGAGCTCCCCCATCCCACCCCCCGCCAGAGCAGGGGCACCTCCAGCAGTGGCACAAGACGGCGTCCAGGCGGGTTTGGGATGGCTCCAGAGGGGGAGACTCCCCCACCTCTCTGGGCAGCCTGTGCCACTGCTCTGCCGCCCTCACAGCAGAGAAGGCCCTCCTCAGGTGGAGATGGAACTGCCCATGGTCACCTTTGTGCCCGTTCCCTCTTGTCCTGTCACTGGGCACC
>NW_009650176.1:1967050-1969550 GCF_000708025.1 Charadrius vociferus
GGGTTGGAACTGGATGATCTTCAAGGTCCTTTCCAACCTAAACCATTCTATGATTCTATGAAAGACTCGGCAGCCCGCACTGAAACCGTTAGGGCGCACGAGAGCATTTGATAACATGGCTCAGGTGTCACCTCGTGCTCTCCCACAGGTCAGGATGGTCCCCTTCCCGAGCAGTACAGAAATGTGTGCTTTTATCACACTTTAATGTATTGCCCATGCATGTATGTGTTTGCAATATGCAATAGAATAAAGCGTAAACACCACTACCATTTATAAATACACTATTTATCTGTATCACTTACGTGACGAATGTCCCGATGTGCTTTCTCTGAACACCTACAACGTTCAGGTTGGCTCGCGTTAAGCGGCCGCGCTATGTTAAAGCCCAATTAATGGGAGCCGTTTCTGATCTGTGGTTTAACGCGGTTTTAATCATAGCTCCCTTCAGACCGCTGAAGGGGTTGTGGGGCCAAATTCTATCCCAAGCAGCGAGGAACTAACTCTCTCCAGACCTCCTCCAGCGGCGTTCCTACTGGTTAAATGCCCTGCAAGGTGCTGGATGTTTTACTCCAGTGGTAACTGATATTCTGACCCATTTTCTTTTTTTTTTTTTTTGCACAGCGGCCTTAATAGCAGTTCTCTACACACTCACAAGAGCCGACTCTAATTTCAGAGCTGATGGAAAGGTGGAGTTTGATGCTCAGCACCGGCCCGTTACATCCCCTGTCCACGCATGTCGCAAACCTCCCCAGATCCCCGCTTCGGAATTCCAACCCAAGAGAGGTTTTATGGAAACCGATGACTCCTTGAGCATTAGCAACTTGATCTAAGCTAAATATCCATCCCACATATGCCACAACAGCCCTGGACGGGCTGGGTCTTGCAGTCCCTGGGCCGGTAAGATCATAGAATCATAGAATGGTTTAGGGTGGAAAGGATCTTGAGGACCATCGAGTTCCAACCCCCCTGCCACAGACAGGGACACCTCCCACCAGCCCAGGTTGCTCCAAGCCCCGTCCAGCCTGGCCTTGAACACCTCCAGGGATGGGGCCTCAACACCCTCTCTGGGCAACCTCTTCCAGTGCCTCTCCCCCCTCACAGGGAAAAACTGCTTCCTAATGTTTAATCTAACCCAGCCCTCTTCCAGTTTGAAGCCATTCCCCCTCGTCCTGTCACTCCATGCCCCAGTAAAAAGTCCCTCCCCAGCTCTCCTGGAGCCCCTTTAGGGACTGGAAGGCCGCAATAAGATCTCCCCGGAGCCTTCTCTTCTCCAGGCTGAACAGCCCCAACTCTCTCAGCCTCTCCTCATAGGAGAGGGGCTCCAGCCCTCGGATCATCCTCGTGGCTCTCCTCTGGACACGCTCCAGCAGGTCCATGTCCTTCTTATGTTGGGGACTCCAGAGCTGGAGGCAGTACTCCAGGTGGGGTCTCCCCAGAGCAGAGCGCAGCAGAGGGGCACAATCCCCCCTCGCCCTGCTGGCCACACTTCTGATGCAACCCAGGATACAGTTGGCCTTCTGGGCTGCGATCGCACATTGCCGCCTCATGGTGAGCTTCTCATCCATCAGCACCCCCAGGGCCTTCTCCTCAGGGCTGCTCTCCAGCCATTCCCTGCCCAGCCTGGAGCTGTACTTGGGATTGCCCCAAGATGGAGGAAATTGCGAAGCACTTGACAACTAACCCCCTCCTGGGCTCCGGCGCACACCGTGCCGCTGCGCAGCATCCCCTGCCGGGTGACCTGTGAGGCAGTTTGCAGCGGCGGTACAGTTAAACGAAGAAGCCACCCGATTATCCTCTGAGCTGTCGGCAATACACCAAGCCGTAATCGCCACCGGAGACCACGACAAATGCTTTGGATGAAGAGACAGAGACAATATCGGTCTCTTCACAGCCAACAAAACGTGGCGGGCATGTCTTACACCACAGGGGGGATGGAGGTAAGCACGAAAACAATTTCTTTTTCTCCGACACCAGTTCTATGCCGATTCCTGAGAATCCATCCCATTTTCCTGCACTAAGATTTCCCTTCCGCACCTGTACTCAGAGACCTGGAGTGACGCCTCCTCCTCCTCCTCCTCCTCCCCAGCACTATCTCCCTGCATCTCCTCCTCTCCCTGCCGTGACCCCAACCACAGTTGGGCCCAAGGATGCTAAATCAGACCATAAACAGAAGTGTCTTCGTTTAACTCCTAGTACCGCCTCATGACGATCTGTGGGGCGGGCAGTGGAGGGGAAGCGACGCAGGGGGGGTCTCCGCACGTCTCAGCCTCCTGTAATTCCCTGTGGGGTGGAAAATCCCCAGTGCCCGCTGAGAACTCGGCTTTCCCAAGTCACCCAAGTTGTGTCGCTGTGAGTTACTGAATTGGGAAGTTGAGAGGAACGGAAGCCCTCACTGATGCACGGCGCCCGAAGCACCGCGGCGTCGTGTGCTCAGCCCTGCCGCTCCCTCCCAAATTAACAGGGTAAACGTCCCCCCATTAGGAAGCCAACCAAACATGGG
>NW_009650176.1:1974550-1987938 GCF_000708025.1 Charadrius vociferus
TTAATGACTTCGTGAATACCTTTAATATGCAAAAGAACTACTGTAAACATATATACAAGAGACCTGCAGATCTGAGCAACTGAGAAACATCAACTGCTATCTCATTCACAGGTGATTTTTTCATATTTTATGGTTATTTAATGCCATACAACTCTCTTTCCTGTTCTGCAAAGGACACAGGATAGTCCTTCCAGAGACACCATGCGCCGCCTCTGCTGCAATTTCTAAGCGACTGGGCCAGAAAATTAAATTTGTATTTTTCCATTCAAGATAGAAATAAATGAGGGACTCGTCTCTATTTCACTTTGTCAGAGAGCTGGTACTCACCAAGAACTTTACCTGAGTGTCTTCTAAATTCTCCTCATTAGCTGCAATTTGCAGACTGAGCGTAGGAACCCATCTCTGCTCTCGCATGGCAATGATGATCCCTACCCAAGGGTCATGTGTGACAAAAGACCACAACTTGCCATCATCTTAAAAATCGAGAAAGCACTGCAGGCGCACACTGAAGTGGAACTCCTGGTCCCACCTCAACCCTCCTTTTTCCCCATTTCTTGGAGTTCTCGTTATTGCCTGTGGAAAGCGCCACAGCTGATGCCAGCCCTGTGAAGGTTGGTCCTCTCCTTCTTTGGAGAAAAAGCAAAAAATTATATCCAATTTACCTCAATCTGTATTTACTTAACAAAAATGCAGTCTCCACTGTGCTGCTACAATCCAACTCTTCCCTGACTCGTCCTGTTAACGAGACACACAAACCGGCCCACAGTTCCTAAATAAATCAGAGAAGATGGAGCTTCCTTATTACGCTGGGATTTCGGAAGGGTAGGCAGGACCATCTGGTTATAGTTAGACTGGAACGGGCAGGGAGGTTCTGAGGAAAACTTCCAAAGATTTATGGATATGCTGGAAGTGTCATTCCGGTATTAATGAACTCAAAATAGAAGGCGAAGAAAAAGGATTCAACCACTCACACGTGTTGGTAAAGCACGATTTCCAATTTATACCTATAAATTAGGTTTACTAACATCAAAATCTCAAACTCATCACGACCTTTGGTTGGAGGTCTCGGCTCAGGATCATAGAATCATGGAATGGTTTAGGTTGAAGGGATCTTGAAGATCATCGAGTTTCAACCCCCTGCCTTGAGCAGGGACACCTCCTAATAGGAGGATCATCAGGTTTAAAACTAAACCTGAGAGTGCCGATGCCCTACAAACTGGGCAGCTTTGGAGAAATAAAGTGATGACCCAAACAAGGAGCTCGAGTCCCCTCCAGCCCTCCATTCACACACACACACAAAACCTAGAACCACTGCGAAGTAAATGTGAAACTCTGAACTCCACGCATATGTCCTACAAGATATTATTTTTTATCACCTCAGGGCTCCAAAATGCTCCCGTGACATAAATGGGAATAAATCCATGAATTTTGATATCATCTTGCATAAAACCGATTCTGCCAACCGGAGTTTGTCACATCAGCTTACAAGCACAGCCACATTTCCCCGTTAGGCTACTACTCTGGGTCCAGGAGGACTCACTCGCATGGCCCAGAAGTATGTGCATAAACCAATTTTACATCCACCCATGAAACGGGGCCACGTTATTTTGGAGAAGGTAATTGTGTACCTCTTTCTTTGAAAGAACACTTTCAGAACAATAGTTAATAGCCCGGTTACGCCAGTGGAGGTGTTCTGGTTGGTCTCCTCTGGGCAGGCTGATGGACCTGGGTGGGACAGGGAGAGGGAGGCTGGGATGCCCCATCATCTCTCCTGTAGTTTTCGCTGCTTCATGCATGATTGCTTTTCCTCTATAATTCCACTTAGAATTACATCAATGAGGTGTTTTTACAGTTTCATTTTTCAACATGGCCCCAAATATCCGCTGCCAAACGACACCGGATCAAGAAATCTGCACCCTCAGTTGCTTTGTGAAGATCGTGTTACCAAAGATAACCTGCCCTAGAAAATTAATATACGAATCATGCAATGCAAATGCGCTCCACCGTGTGAACAAAGTATAAGATCTTCACTTGTCTAAAACATGAACAGCATTTTTTCTTTAGGTTTCCATAAGTTTTGTGTAAACGTGCAAGTTAAAAATAATATTCGTTAAACTGCTTAACTGTAATAAAATTGTAACTATTTTCTTACTGCATACAAATTAAGTCAGTATCAAAGTACCGATTTTCTTTCTAGTTTGTATTAATTTATTATTGAATTATAAATATCTAATGCGTGAAGCTAAACACTTACATAGCACTTTACAAACACTAATTCACAAATGATGCAACAACTTTTCAAGGCACATATGAAAGCAGCAGCAATTAATTCCTCCAATCTTCTGGCTTCAACCTCAAAGATACAGTGGTTTTTTTTATTTTTCTTTCTTTTTTTTTGAGGAGTGCTCATTTAAGAAGTCAGCAAAACAACTGCGAAGACGTAAAGCGTGATTTCATGAAGTCACTCAGCCTCTTGACTGATAAGGGTGCCATCAAGAGCGTGCTGCTAAAGAACTGCAATTTGTATTCATAGAATCAGAATTGTTTTGGTTGGAAGAGACCTTTAGGATCATCAAGTCCAACCGTTCCCCTGGCACTGTCAGGCCCACCACTAAACCATGTCCCTCAGCACCACGTCTGCCCGTCTTTTAAATACCTCCAGGGATGGCGACTCCACCACTGCCCTGGGCAGCCTGTTCCAGTGCTTGACAACCCTTTCACAGAATCCGAGAATCACAGACTGGTGAGGGCTGGAAGGTCCCTCTGGAGGTCCCCCATCCCACCCCCCGCCAGAGCAGGGGCACCTCCAGCAGTGGCACAGGACAGCGTCCAGGCGGGTTTGGGATGGCTCCAGAGGGGGAGACACCCCCACCTCTCTGGGCAGCCTGTGCCACTGCTCTGCCACCCTCACAGTAGAGAAGGCCCTCCTCAGGTGGAGATGGAACTGCCCATGGTCACGTTTGTGCCCGTTCCCTCTTGTCCTGTCACTGGACACCACTGGAAACAGACTGGTCCCATCCCCCCGGCACCCTCCCTTGAAGGATTGATCAGCGTTGATGAGATCCCCCTCAGTCTTCTCCTCTCCAGACTGAACAGCCCCACGTCCCTCAGCCTTTCCTCATCAGAGAGATGCTCCAGTCCCCTCAGCATCTCCGTAGCCCTTTGCTGGACCCTCTCCAGCAGTTCCCTGTCCTTCTTGACCCGGGGAGCCCCGAACTGGACACAGTGCTCCAGATGTGGCCTCACTGGGGCAGAGCAGAGGGGGAGGATGACCTCCCTCCACCTGCTGGCCACGCTCTGCTTGATGCCCCCCAGGATGCCATTGGCCTTCTTGGCCACCAGGGCACATTGCTGCCTCCTGGGCATCCTGTTGGCCACCAGGACTCCCAGGTCCCTTTGCACAGAGCTGCTTTCGGTGAAGAAATTTTTCCTAATATCCAATTGAAACCTCCCCCGACCTAACATGAGACCACTTCCAATTCCCAAGATTCAAATTCTTCAAACGCGTATCCTGGAAGTAAACAGAGAAGTCCTACCCGTGACCTCTGATGGTTCTTCAGAGACCAGCGTTTGCTGAACGAACAGGCAGCCCTAACGTAACCACCTTGTTTGGAGGAAGTTCTTGCGGAAAGTGGTCACCTGCCACGAGAGGAGAAGTCTACAAAAGCACAGGCAGAAATTTGGGGATATTTGGGGTGTGAGGAGCAGGGGGGAGTAGGGAAACCAGCACGGCTGCTGAAACACCCCCTGTCCTGCACCTCTGAAGGAATGATGCACTTTTCCAGAGCACCTAAATAATATTATCGAGATTTTAATAAGCTAGTAAGGTTAATAAATGCACATTTACCTGATCTAACAGCCCCGGTATTTTACATAAATCTGCAGTATCGGGAAAATACAATTACGCTTCACAGCCCGCCACAAAAAAGAGGCTGTTTCCTCATCCCCTGCCCCTCTGCCAAACCCAATGAGATCAGCACAGACACAAACGTGTTTGTACAACGTTAAGGGTTCACGTTAAGCTGAGAGCAAGGAGGAAATTTGACTTTCAGATTGACAAGCGAGGAGCGTACACATATTCTCGCGTCTGCAACAAAGAATGCGTCTGTGTACTTCCCCGCCGAGAAGTTGCGTGTGAATCCTTAACAAACCCGCTCGGAGAGACACCGCAGCCCTTCTCCCTTAAAGGATGGTCGGAGTTAAGGTCAGGGCACCCTCAATCTGAATTTCAGATCTTGACTTTTGTGGGCTTTAGTTTTTCTTTTGGCATTAAATATGAATGACGTTCCCCGGAACATTTGTAACGTTAATTATAGGGAAACACACCTAATTTTATCGCTCGCCTGCAAACGTAGGGCTTCAGTCATTGTTCGCCCACGGAACCACAATCGTGAGCTCCGAGCAAAGTGCTAAAATATAAAAGGCCACGTTCATTCATGTACCGGTCCGAGCTGCAGCACTATAAAGTACATCAAAAGGTGTTAATGGTTTCAATATTTATCTGCTGCAGGGAAGCACTCTAAAAAGAAGACAGAAAAAAATTTCTGCTAATGGCTGTGTCTCTCCATTAAAATGAAAAGCTTAATGCATCTTATAATCAGAGGACAATTTGCAAATCATTAAGAGAAATGTAAAATTCCATTAAAATACAAATCAAGAGTCCCTCACTGGACTAATAATCTTTTTGATATTATTTTGCATTTCACTATTTCTGTTCCCAATATCCAGGCACCACAAATGATCAGTTCTTGAACATGCTATTTACCACAGCCTACTTCTTTAACGAGAGACTGAGAGAAGTATAATCTGCTATTCAGAGCAGGTACTAATGAAGAATTCCATATATTCTGAAATTTAATTAAAACCCCAAAGATTTCAAATTAGATGCAATTTGAAATGCCTGGGGCAGAAATACATGCACTTGCGTGGCAAGGGTATCACGCTGAAAGTTGATACCGTAATTGGTCTTGATGTATTTTTGTGTTGCCAGGCTGAAGCACAGAACTCATAACCATATAAAAATTCTCTGTAGATTACCTGCTCATTGAAAATGCCATCACTCAGGTAGTTCTCTACTAAATTACCATGCTACTAAAATGCACAAAGTGATTCGAAGAGAAGAGTGGCACAGCTGGTCGACGCTGCCAATGAGTTATGCATGCGTCGACGCTGCCTTTTTTCTTAGTAAAATATGCTCAGTTGAATATTAAAATATAATTGGCATTCAACCTAAGTAGCTTAAACCATTTTGTTATCTTCTTTTAAACCGATTTGGCTCCTCCACAGTTATTTTCAAGGATGCGATTCACAAACTAATGACACCATCACATTCAGCTAGATTTGTACTATTTTACATTTGTCATAAATAGGAACAATTTCTGCAGCCTTCTAGGGATGTCCTTTAATACTGGCTCCTCTTGAACATCAAAGGCCCAATTCATGGGGAAAAAAAGAAAGAAAGGAAAAAAAAAAGAGTATGCCATTTATGTTGGTTCTTGCATATTTTATTCTGAGGAGAGCGCGGGATGCAAATTGCCAGTGAATAGTATGTTTTTGCAGTTAAGCAAGTCCTTGTTTTTCCCAGAATATACCGGTCAGCTCTCACCTTCACAAACTCCAAGAGAAGAGAAGGGCAAAAACGTCTTGGAAATAGGTCAGGAAGGGGCACCGTTGGGTCAAGCGGCACCGAAGTACCCACGTTAGAACATGGCTTGCCCTCACATGGATTTATCTCTGTGCCCCTGACACAGAGGATGTCCTAAATGCCGCTGCACTTTCCTTTTCTGAAAAAAATTAAGAACGGCGTTTAGAAACAAGGTGCTCACCACAGCAACAGTCACATTAAGCACATTACCTCTGAAATATCGAACAGGTTAAATGTATATGAGTATTGACGGTATTTCCTGTCGACAAGGGGAATTAAATAAACTTGGCTGAAAGATCATTAATAAAATAGGTGGGGCGGGGGGCGACATTTATAAAATCCTTTCCCTTTATCTTGATTATATAGCTTTTTGTTAAGTAGGGGTGCAAAGGTTACACGGGGCTGCATGTGTGGCAAGCAAGCAAACAAATCAAAGGAAAAATGAATTAAATTAAACTTATTCCTCGCAGGTCTGCAATGCTTAGCAGGTTGCTGAGGTCTGGTGCTGCGGGTGAAGCTGGTGACCACATCGCTCTGGATACAAGAACTCTTTTTCCCACATTGGTATTTGTTTTTCTCCATCTTAAATTCTAACCCTTTTTAATCTAAATCTCGTACACAAGCAGCAATGTCAGAAGTTACCAGGTTGGTGAAAATACGTCTTCTATCAGGGTCAACTTATTCCTTTTATTCCACGGAGGCAGAATGGATCTGCCATTGAACATACTGACTTCATAAAGAAGCATCCCGTGCACACGGCTTTTACAGCTGGAGGTGACAGTGGAACCGTCCCCACTGTGGTCCAGCCACAGCTCGATGCCACGGTACGACTGTGAACTCCTGGAAAGCGGTGGAGCTTTATGCTGGATGAAGTCCTGGAAACTTCTCGACAACAGGAGCGGCCCGTCCACCAGCAGACAGGACCGCACCGCCTTGCTCAAAGCAAGTCAAGTTCACCAGCAAAAGGAGAGCAGATGCAGCTCTTCCATCTTCTTCCCCCCCACCACGGCCATCCTCATCACAGGGCAGTGAATTCATTCCAAATAGCATAAGGCAGCAAACCCAAACTTTCCTCTTCGAAAAAGAAGCCCGGTTTTGGAATAAGTTCTATGTCCACACATCTCTGCAGCTACTCCAGAGTCACCATGACTTGCTCCAATACCCCAAGGAAATTTTGGCCATCTCACAGTGACATCACACAGGTGAACATTGGCCGTCTATCTTCAAACCACTCCTGCTTAAAAATTAAAATGTTTAGATAACGCTCCTTTATTCTAACTATGGCCTACCCGTAATTAATGTCAAGAATACTGACAAGAAAGGATTATCCTACGGAAAATACAATGCATTTTTTTAAAATCATAGAATGGTTTGGGTTGGAAGGGACCTTGAAGGTCACCCAGTTCCACCCCAGCCCTGGGCAGGGACACCTCCCACCAGCCCAGGTTGCTCCAAGCCCCGTCCAACCTGGCCTTGAACCCCTCCAGGGATGGGGCAGCCACAGCTTCTTGGGGCAACCTGCCCCAGGGGCTCACCACCCGCACAGTCAACAATTTCTTCCTGATATCTCATCTAAACCTGCCCTCTTCCAGTTTGAAGCCATTCCCCCTCGTCCTATCACTCCATGCCTTAACTGACCCTTTCCCCACCTTCCCCACGACGGGACAGCCACACCACTGTCCCCATGCGCAGACCTCAGGCGGGGGTTACTCTCAAGGCTCCACCAAACCCCACCCTGAACCACAAGAAGCTACGGTTCCTGTGCTGTCTCCAGAATCAGCGCATCCAAATGGTTTTGCCGAAATCCCCACAGTCTGCCAGGGACAGGGGCAAAAAGGACATTTGCACCCAATAGGGCCTGAATAGCCAGAAATGGCGTCCCCTTGGCAGCTCATCCTATGAACGGTGAACTCAATAAAGACTACACCTTAACATACACTTAAACTCACAGGAACTTCCACTGAAAATGATGGGAATTTTGCTCTGAATTCAAAGGAACTGGGTCAGGAATCTTGTAAATATTACTTCTTCATTTTTTTTTTTTTCCTTCTGATACAAATAGTTCCTACACAGCAATGGGCCAACTGGGCTGGAGAAAGAATTTGAGACCGAAAAGTAACTGGGCTAGTTTTTGGTTTTGTTTTCATTTGTGAAGTTTGGAGAGGATTGATTTCTGTTTGAAGAAAATTGTAAGAAAGCGTTGGATTGTAAAAATCCATTAGATGTCTAGCAAAACAGTGACTTTCTGCTTCTCAAAACTATTCTCACATGAAACGGTAATAAAAGAAGGTGCCCGTCTCTGGAATTTGAATTTTGTGCTGGCAGACAGAACTGTGAAAGCTCGTCATCTCTTTGCACTTGAATCTGTCATGTCCAGATACGTGAAGTACTAACATTTTCAAGCAGATTATTTCATATTACTTTAAATTAACATTTTTTAAAAGCCTAAATAGAAATGTATTTCCATGTCTGATGAAGCTGCAGGAATGAGAAAGGGAAAGTCAGAAACATTTCTCAACTTTTTCTCTTTAGTGAATTGAATCTCTTCAACAAAATTCAGACAATTTCACAAATTCCAACATAAATAAATGGCAAGAGTGACATTTTGCACTTGTATAGGAAAGGGCAAGCCTTGCCTCCTCCTCAGCAGCTTACCCAACAGCGCAATTCAAGTCTGCAAAATACAGATATAAAGTGGTAATGCCGGTGGATTTCATAGAATCATACAAGGGTTTGGGTTGGAAGGGACCTTGAAGATCATCCAGTGCCCCCCCCTGCCCTGGGCAGGGACACCTCCCCCCAGCCCAGGTTGCTCCAAGCCCTGGCCAACCTGGCCTTGAACACCTCCAGGGATGGGGCAGCCACAGCTTCTCGGGGCAACCTGCCCCAGGGGATCACCACCCACACAGGAGAGAATTTCTTCCTCATATCTCATCTAAATCTCCCCTCTTTCAGTTTCAAACTGTTCCCCTCATCCCATCGCTCCCCTCCCTGATCCAGAGTCCCTCCCCAGCTCTCCTGGAGCCCCTTTAGGCACTGGAAGGGGCTCTGAGGTCTCCCCTTTTTCGCCTTCTCTTCTCCAGGCTGACCCCCCCAACTCTCCCAGCCTGTCCTCCCAGCAGAGGGGCTCCAGCCCTCCCAGCATCTCCGGGGCCTCCTCTGGCCCCACTCCAACAGGTCCATGTCATTCTTGTGCTGAGGTCTCCAGAGCTGGAGGCAGCACTCCAGGTGGGGTCTCCCCAGAGTGGAGCAGAGGGGCAGAATCCCCTCCCTCACCCTGCTGGCCATGCTTCTTTTGATTTATACTATCCCAATGGAACTTCAATGAATTTTCCATTTTTACTGGAAATAAAAGTAAAGATGGAGAGATGATACTGGGACAGGTTGGCTCCTGGAGGTCTTTCTGCAGGCCGAGTTTGCCACTTTTCCTCTGGAGGATGGCTATGCCTTGAACATGGCAATCAATGAAGTAGCACCGCCTGGCCTGGGGCTTGGTCATCACATCATTCGTACTGAACTGGTGTGAGGCATGGCTGTCAGCTCCACCGTACCTGCCACTCAAACCCAATTTATTTTTTATATATATAAAATAAATATAACTAACTAAACATATAAAGACATAAAAATATAAATGAGTGTATAAATATATTTGTAAAAATACAAGTAAATGTATAAAAATACGTATTTTTTTATATGTATATACACACACATATCTAAAAGAAAGGAAGAAAACTCCAGGAACTGGCCCTTGATGTAACATCTGATATTTATAGCCTCAATTTTATGACACTTGAGAAAAAAGATCACCACGGGACTGACTAGATGCCTTGCCCCTGAACACGAACGTACCTACAATATGAAAATACACAGAAAAATTCCTGACATCCCAAAACACGTGTCTTGCTTTAGCACCCTATTTGGCTGCAAATCACCCTAGCGAGCTCCAGCCAGCAGTATTTCCCGATAATGTGTATTATCTGAAATCTGAATATAATGTATAATGTATATAATCTGAAATCTAATTATGGATATTAGAACATGTTAGAAAAGTCATTTAAAAGTAAGTAAAATTTATTTGAAAAGGGCAAATAAAGTTACAAGTCATACCCAGGACTGAAGAAAATTAAAACTACAAAGGACTCAGACATCTCTCTGTCTCTCTCTTGATATGTCCCATATCCATAGGCCATCACTTTAAGAATTACAAGTTAATAAAGACAGTAAAATTGTGAAGATATCATTAACTTCAGTATTTACTGTCTTGCTAACACCACGCAAACACCATTCTAGGAGTGAGCAGAAAACTCTTAAATTTTAAGTACATCTTAACGTACTTCAAATGCGTACAGTCACTTTTTCTAATAAACACTGAAGTTACCCACAGCTCAATGGAATCATTCATAGGTCGGATTCATCCTTTCCATTCCTCACCGGCTCTCACCCTTAACTCCCGTTTTCTCCTCTTCTCCTCAAGGCTGCAAATCACCCAAACATAACGATGGGTATTTTTTCATTACATAAACGAAGCCGCGCGGTGACCCGAGGACCGACCAGGACATCCGACAGCCCTGAGTGTCCTCCAGCCACTCCGACTCTTCTGATCAGGTTTTTTCATACCTTCTCCACTTTGACCCTCGGACCTTCCCCCTCTGCTTCTGGGGCTCCTGAAAAGCACTTTACTCATTCTTATCTTTTAAAGATGACATTTTTACCTGCCATTTCTTTCCCACTGAAGGTGAGTAGAGTTGCTACCCTGTTATCCACAAATGGGCACCCGAAGCTGCAAACTTTCTGGCTTTCCCAGGCAGTATCTCAAAAAAGTCAATGATTTTTATGGCTTTTCTTTAAAAGTCTGTAATTTAAAGCAAGGAAAACAGATCTGTATTCATCATAATACTGTAAATGCTTTCCTTGTTTAAATAATTTTTATATATTGAAAAAGTCTTTGGCTAAATTGTATATGAGAAAAATTTACTCTGAGGATATAGTGCGCACTGTAATTAGGGGAAGCAGCACAGTCATTAAAAACACTTCTTTTAAACATAAGCATTCACGGGATGTTGAATTTATCATCTCAAAATAAGGCAAATTAACAGCCCCACAATCTTCAGAAAACTTGTGATTTGAGCATTCCAACCCCTAAAAGGATAAAAAAAGACTTTGGCCTTCGCTGAGTTACAGCCAGAATGCGTAAAATCTAGTTTCTTTCTTATTTTGCTGCACATTTTTTTTTTATAAATAGTTTAGAATGTGCAAACCCAGTAAAACAAAGAGGTGCTACAGTGTGCCGCTGGCAGGAAGGTGAAAGAGTAATCAAGATGTAATTAATGGAAGGATTTTCTCCATAGGTGCTTTCTAGGAGAGATCCAACACCACCTGCAGAGCCCGGGACGGAGGGGTGAGCGTGCAGCACGGGAACGAAGGACGAGTCCAACCCCACAGAGGCGATACCAGAAAGTGAAGAGTTTCTTCAGCCCATCACTGGTATTTTACAGTGTGTTTTGCCGTCCTTTGGTGAGGGCTGCGCCAGGTTTGCTGCTTTGGTTGGAGTTTCTGAACGAGAAGGCTCCCAGGAAATCACAGGGTAATTATTGATTACAGGCCTGGGTAGGGAGCGAAGTCATCTTGAAGGGAGAATGGAGGTACTACCAGTTTCTTTGAAGACGCTCTGCTCCCATTATGTATGAGGTGGTTCATCAATATCCCTTCTTGGATGAACAACATGCATTATGCACAGGAAATTTCAGCTACTAATCTGGCTTGCAAAGCTCTCCTCTCTCCATCCTCAGGTTGTTCCTCCCCGATCTTTTTGCACTGTTTTTCTCTGCCTTTGGTTTGCAAGGTGACACAGACAACACCGCGTGCAGACCTGCAGAGCCCTCCTCCCTCCCACTGACATGGTAATTCAGAGCTCCAGCTCTGGAGCCCCCAACGACAGAAGGACACGGAGCTGTTGGAGCGGGGCCAGAGGAGGCCCCGGAGATGCTGGGAGGGCTGGAGCCCCTCTGCTGGGAGGACAGGCTGGGAGAGTTGGGGGGGTTCAGCCTGGAGAAGAGAAGGCGAAAAGGGGAGACCTCAGAGCCCCTTCCAGTGCCTAAAGGGGCTCCAGGAGAGCTGGGGAGGGACTCTGGATCAGGGAGTGAAGCCATAGGACAAGGGGGAATGGTTTTAAACTGAAAGGGGGAAGATTTAGATGAGATCTTAGGAAGAAATTTTCATTCTGAGGGTGGTGATCCCCTGGGGCAGGTTGCCCTTAGAAGCTGTGGCTGCCCCATCCCTGGAGGTGTTCAAGGCCAGGTTGGACGGGGCTTGGAGCAACCTGGGCTGGTGGGAGGTGGCCCTGCCCGGGGCATGGAATGAGGTCTTCAAGGTCTCTTCTAACCCAAACCATTCCATGATACTATGAGAATTCAGAGCTCATTTGAAGACATAGAGTGATTGAGTTGGACTGAGCTGAAAAGCAAAGGTGTAAGCCTCCAGTACAGGGACCTGACTGAGGAGCTCCAGGCTCAGGAATACAAATGGACAATTTTGCAAAGCTAACCGACTTCATCCGGCGAGGCCGGCGGCATGGCATGGCACACAAAGAGCAGTGCCCCAGGGCTGCTGCTCGTCACAGGGCAAAGCAAAACTCTTGTGCGTCTCCAATTTCCTCTGCTCTTGTTGCTCTAATGAGCCATCTGGTCTGCAAACGCACAACCCTTCCTCGCCGCGGTGTCCAGCGCCGCAACGCTTTCTGCAACCGCAACCACTCCCGTCATAAAGCACAAATAAAGAAAAGTCAGGAAATTCATGACCGGCCAATTTAACGTTGCCTTTTCCATTTCACAGACCCACAAACCAAGCAATGCATCCATAGGCTTCAAACCAATAACAGGGTCAATTTTTCTTCTTCATATACAAAGGACGCTAATGACCACGATACATCGAGACCAATTACTCACTTCCCATCACTGCTTTTTCCGAGGCATAACGCCTTGAAGTTGTGCTGCAGAGAAGTGGGAAAAACTGACTTTTTCTTTCCTCAGTGAAATTCCACATTGAGCACTGGCCATGACACAAGTGGTTGAAAATTCCAGTTTTTCACTTACATTTTTAAAAAGTAAATATGGCTGCATAGGCTAAACTGGGCAGCCCGTAAGCTGACAACTCCTGGAGGCGTTGAGAAACCAGCTTCAAACTTCTCCCGCCTGCCTCAAGCTGTGCTACAGCACCAGATTCAAACTTTACCACTGACGAGTTATTTGAAGGAATGGTTAATTCTGTATTTAGAGTGCTTTTAAATACTTTTCCCCCTTTTACCAGCAATTTAGAAATTTAAAGGCACTTTAGAAAAATCTAAGACACAAGATGAGCTGCTGAAACAGTAAGTGTCAGAATTCAGTCTGCCTTTACGTTGGTGTCACATATGCACTTGGCAACCAAATTACGGTGACATAACGAAATGGTTATTATTATATTTTCACTGCTGCGAATCCACCGCCAGCCCCAACACCCGGAGCAGTGACCAGTGCTCGCTGCCTCGGGTGTCGGGATAACGCTGCTGCCGGGGAGAGACAGCTTTCTGCAACCTGCAAGATACCTTTACTTTCACAGAATCCCAGAATCCCAGACTGGTGGGGTTGGAAGGTCCCTCTGGAGCTCCCCTAGTGCCACCCCCGCCAGAGCAGGGGCACCTCCAGCAGTGGCACAGGACGGCGTCCAGGCGGGTTTGGGATGGCTCCAGAGGGGGAGACTCCCCCAC
>NW_009650176.1:1988182-1991566 GCF_000708025.1 Charadrius vociferus
GTCCTTCTTGACCCGGGGAGCCCCGAACTGGACACAGCGCTCCAGATGTGGCCTCCCCAGGGCAGAGCAGAGGGGGAGGATGACCTCCCTCCACCTGCTGGCCACACTCTGCTTGATGCCCCCCAGGATGCCATTGGCCTTCTTGGCCACCAGGGCACATTGCTGCCTCATGGGCATCCTGTTGTCCCCCAGGACTCCCAGGTCCCTTTCCACAGAGCTGCTCTCCAGCAGGTCAGCCCCTGACCTGTACTTTCTCAATTTGCAAATCTCTCTGCATTTGTTATCTCAAAGTTGATAGTCACTATTTTTTCTCTCCATACAGAACTAGGTTTTAATAGTTGGCACAAAAGCAGCTGCAGAAAATTAACCACGAACTGAGAAGTGCTTCACCCTGAAAGCACTTTACACCTTTTTGATAAATGAGGACTCTCCTTAACATGTTCAACATAAGATAAGCAAAATCCTTACTGCCCTCAGATGATGCAGCCACAGAAAAACAATAAAATAAAATTTGATATAAGTACTCATTAAGAAAGAAAATACCCAATAATTATTCCTTATCGCAAAATCACTGATGATGGAACTCAACTCACCTCGTACCGAAGAACCACATTGTAAGTGGTCATATTTACAGGAAAAGGGAGAAAAGAAGGGCCAAAGGTTTTGAAGATTCAGTGGAATAGCTGCTGATGAACAGACATGTAAGTAAATCACAGCGATGAGAAAAAGCTTTCCTGGCTTTGGATCCTCATGCTCTCGCTTATGTTTATTCTGCATTTTTAAGTGCCTGGAGAAATGAGTAGGCACTTTCAAATGTAAATGTGAAAAAGTAAATAAATATCAAATTCCTAATTTAGCATTACTGCATTTCTGACTTACAGATAAATTGAAATGTACAATGTAATCCATTCCAGTGCGGTTTTTACCTTACCTTTCTACTAAGTAACATTTAAAAATAGTGTCTTTAAATTTTTGACACGTATTTCCACATTCCTCCCAATATAATTTTTTTTTCCATTTTATGAAAGTATTACCAGGAGAAAGTAAGAGAAGAATAGAAATGCTATCACATCATTGTGTTTTGTGCCAATTAATTCTTCGTTAGCATTTCCATTACGTACGTGCCTTCCCCTCATAAAACACGCGCACCTGGTCTCAGTCCAAGAACTAATAACTGAACTAAATTAAAAAAACCTGAACCTGCACATGTTATAACGAGAAAACGGCACTCCAGTCCCTCCCCAGCACCGAACCTGCCATACGGAAGGTCAAACCCCATTAGGGCCAACTGCTGCCCAACGTGTGGCCAGCCTGGCCAGTGGGACCACAGAATCACAGAATGGTCGGGGTTGGAAGGGCCCTCTGGAGATCATCTAGGCCAACCCCCCTGCCAGAGCAGGGTCACCTACACCAGGTTGCACAGGACGGCGTCCAGGCGGGTTTGGAATGTCTCCAGAGTGGGAGACTCCACCACCTCTCTGGGCAGCGACCACCAGCCACATCCTTCACAAAGCCGCAGGAGAGAGCTGGCAGCGATGCTCACGGCCACCGGCCACGCTCCGTGCCAGCCCCGCAGGCACATCTCCGCTGGGTCTCGTACTTGGATGATGCTGAAGAGCTTTCCTTCCACCCCCCAAAACAGTGGAGGGTGAGGACTGCTTTCCTTCAAGAAGCTTCTATGAACAAATATGTTTATTCTTCCTCTTTTAACCAATCTTCAGCCTCTTCCAGTGTTGCCTGTCCCGGAAGGTGGCTGCCTAGGGAGGGACCAAAGTCCCCGACCAACTGTGACCGTTAGTCAAGAGAAGACTGCTCAGGGCTCGACCCCACAACCACAGCTAAAACAACATCAGCAGCGCTTCGACAAAAAAAAATAAAAAAATCACTAGCCAAGCTAAAAAGAATTCAGTAGCCAATTTAGGAAAATTAATACAAGTAAAAGCATTACTTTAAATGTTTTATAATCTTCTGGTGGATAATCTGGGAAGCAGAATTCCCCTGGTGTTGTTCAAAGACGGAAGGAACAGCAGCAGTCACTATTTCCCATGCAGCTTTGCCCGTTCACGTTCACACCCACCCTCAAATTTTCAAACACGTCTCTAAATTTCATCCCAACTCATAAAAAATAGTCCTCAGATGATGATGTAATCACCTAGAAGGTTGGACTTCATGAGCATTTTAGCAATTTTGACAAATGCTCTCCCATAGTGTCATTATTGCTTATTCTCCCGCACGTTCATCGGAGAGTTTCACTGAAACCTCTGATCAAAATTTTTTAGTAGTTGATAAAAGTGACATTTGTATAAAAATTAGAGGGAGACAGCACAATACACAACCTAGTTTTAAAAACACCTCGTAATTTGACCAGGAAAGATGTCACGCTGAGAAATTTTCGTAACGTGGAAGAATAAGTACAGAGGTTCAGCATTAAAACAAAGGCGCCGTGCAAAGCTCACACTCTCACTTTCGGAGAGCAACAGCCTGATTACCTGTAGAATGCTCTGCACGACAACTGCACTCTGATTTTGTTGTCCTACTTGCGGCTGCCATTAGCTAATTAAGAGTAAGAAAGGGGAAGAGCGAGAAGAAACCTGCTATTTATAGGAATTTGAATAAAAGCAGCAATTACCAGCAGACACAGCTGGGCTCTCGCAGATGCTGCTCGCGGAGGCAACAGCCCTTCCCTTCCAGGGGTAAAAACCGCCGCGCTTTCACACGGGTACTGACAGTCCCCATGCCTTAAAATACAAACCTATGCACCCTTACTAAAAGTGTCTTTCACCTTGAACCACAAAAAAAAGAAAAAAAGAAAAAGTATTTATAATTTAGAATTTGTTGAAAAACCACTGCTATCTTACCTCATGTAACATAGAGGATGCTCGTCCCTTTTTGGTGCTATATTATTATGGAATATAATACAATTAAAAAATAGATCTCTTAAACTGACAGTTTTATTTGCTGGGAAATGATGATATGGACAGACAAGAAGACACTGCATAAAGCAGACTTCTGAGGTTATTTTTTTTTTAAATAACGGGATCCTATTTCATTTCAAGTGATTGATTTCTGTTAGGAGGTCTTCAGGAACACAACCGGTAAACGGCGAATGGAAGGAGAAACTTTTTTCAGGTCTTGTTTTATCTAAATACACGTGTAGTATAACTTCTTTGTAACAATACTTGTTCCTCTTTTTAAAAAAAATCTGAATAGCATCTATAACGTTGAGGAACCAAAATATAGCTACCCTATGCAACCGAACCATCACCGCCTGCCTCTCCGGCACTGGTGAGGCGGCTCTGCCCACGGCCACCGTCGTGGCTCAGCCTCTTCCCCTGCCGCTGGCCCCGACCTGGTGTTGGTCAACAACAGAATCACCGAATCACA
>NW_009650176.1:1992616-2007616 GCF_000708025.1 Charadrius vociferus
GGCGCAGCGCGTGGTGGAAGGCCGGCATGGGAAGGCTCGCCGTCCTCGCCGGCTCGCAGAAGTAGGCGTGCAGCCAGGCCGTGCACTGCCTGAGCGGCTCCGTCAGCTCCTCCGCGCCTTCGCACACCGCGCAGGCGGCCGAGGACTCTCTGCTGCAAGAGAAAATTGTAAAATCACGGTAAGAAATCCCAAAACGAATATTCAGACTCCCTACATTAGCAGAAAAATACACCATCTCAAAAGCATTCAATCTGGAGTCAGACTCCATCCTATTGCTCCTGTGAAAAAGGTGGAAAGATTGATTAACGAAAAACCGCATCCTCGTCGCCTCTAGAAGTGCAACGACACCACCAGGTCGCGTACACCTGTAAAGACAATCATAGACAGTGTTGAGAGGAAAATGCCGAGCGTTAGTGGGAAATGGCGCAAAGAAAACCACCCAAGTCCACGGCAGACGACGCACCCTGTGCCACCAGCGCGGGTGGCTCCTCCTCCATGTCCCCAGGGGCACAGTCCCGTCTCCCCGGGGACCTCCCCTGGGGGAAGGAGGAAAGGAAACGGCTTTTCTGCCGACCCCGCGCCTTCCTCTGCCCCATTTCCTTCCAGCGATGGTGGCAGCTTTCTGCTTTCCTCCACTTACTGAACTGGAAGGAGGCAATTGTGGCTTCATTTGATTTTCAATGTCAGGTCGGGCTGGCAGGACACCGACGAGCACAGCGAGAGAACAGAGAGCACCTGCAAACGAAAACGTACTTCTCCCCTCACTGCTTTTCACTTCTTTCCCTCCGGAAGAGCAACGTGCGTGTGAGGGCAATGAAAATGTGCTCGCTGCGAATACCCAGCCGCGTTCCCCAACCCGGAGGCTTCCAGGGAGGCAAAGCTGTGCTGGAGAAGGGGTGGTGGTGCTCTCCTGGTGCTCTGCCACACCGCCACGTGGCGGGTGTCCCTCAGAACTGCAGAGACCGGTTTCAGGGTACCGATGAACACACAGAGCCCATTAGGAATGGGAACGATGGGAAGACTGGTATGGAGACATCATCAAGGGTGACTGCCAAACCAGCAAGCCCTGCCAGCAATCTTCTCACATCCAGAGTCTCAAGCACCGCTGATGAGGCATCCTCAGGTCCTCTAACTACTGCAGCTTTTTTTTGTGTTTTGTTTTGTTTTTCCTCCCAGCTGGAAATACAGCCAGACCCCAGAACAAGAAGTTTCTCGATGGTGGGCTGCTAAAACTCAACAGCATAGTCTTCTGGTGAGAGGTTGGATGCGCCAGAAAGCAGGAGACAGGAGAGAAGACTGTAGACATACCAAAATACAGGAGAAGCTGAGACAAGGGAAGAAAGAGAAAACCAGAGCAATTCTGCCACCCGGGTACGGGGAAAGAGCAAACCAGCGCAAATCCCCCGGAATCCTCGAGCCTGCGGCAAGCCAGCAAAAATATGTGGTTGGTTGCCTCCTAGCAGAAAGCCGAAGAAAACGAGAGGTGTGATGTACCAGTAATGGCATAAAAGACACCGGGTTCTGCTTTTGCCACGAGGCACTTTGGCACAAAGGGGGAACGCCTTCACGGGCTCGATGCACTGTGGCCGGCAGAGCCCACCGCGGTGGGAGGTTGGTGTAGCGAGAGACCGGTCCGGCTCTGCCTCTGGACGGGATAAATGATGCGCAGGCGGGAGCTGGCGCGGGGTCGCTCCGGGAAGCGGAGCCCTTTCTCGCCTGGTGCATGGTCAAACAGCCCTGCCGTCTGCCCCTGCCCCCTGCATTTTCTGATTAATTGTTAACCACTGAAGGCCACGTAATTACTGATTAGGAAGTGGCAGAGAAGAAGAGGGACGCAGAGGAGGACAATTAAAATACTCTGGTTGCACAAGAATACGAGTCGATGGCTTGGAGCAGAGGCAAAACAAAAACGAAGAATTGGCTTTGGATCCAGTTGGCTGGAAATTAAGTATGATTTTATTTCTCTCTTCCCCTTTACTTACTAAATCAATGCTTTTGATTTTTCTTCTTTTTTGGTGTGTGTGCGCAAAGTAGCATCAATTTTCTTTATAAAACTGATGTCTACTTCACGATATTTTTCTATTTAATAATCTTGCTAAAAAAAAAAGGTATGAGGATTTGCGCATAACCTTTTTTGCATGAATACCTACGACACGGACCTCAAACCACGCTCTTGCCACCACGGATAATCCGTCATTCTGCACATGTACAACGCTCAGCAGAATATGGCTCAGTTTTACTGTGCATTGTTCGAGCTACGACAATATAATAACTACAGAATATAATAATGCCTCTGAAATCTCAAAGAGAAGTTGGTAGACTTTTCTGCTCCATTTATCCAGAAGAGCATAGAAAGCACTCAAAACTACAGTCAACTTATGTTTTTCACATCATCTTGTTTCACATTCTCGGGAGTCTGGAAATGATTTGGACTGTAATATCACCGTAAAACCGAACGACTTCGTCTCCTCGCTGCTCTGCAAGCAGATCCCCAGCCTGACGCGGCCAGATGGGCACCGTGATTCCCTCCTGCTCCAGAAAGGCACCAAACCACCGTCGTTCTCCCCCAAACCAGGTGGGAAGCAGCACGCCAGCGTGGCGCGGTGCTACCGAGGCCGGCGCGTGGGTTGCTCAGGGTTTGCCTGAAGGCTCAAGGTAACCGTCAGGCCCTTAGCTCCATATCTAACATAAGGAACATAGTAAAGGTCCATCAGACTCTTCAAGAAGACACGGACTGCAGCAGCTGCAACCAACCAACCCACCCTGGGAGGGCTGCAGGAACCTGCTGCACACCGTCACAAGGCTCAGCCATGCCAATGCAGACACGTTCCCCCTGCCGTCACGTGTGCATGCCTCGCTTCCACCAGGTCTTCCTGTTGGAAAAGGTGGGGGAGTCTCCCACTCTGGAGACACTCCAAACCCGCCTGGACACCGTCCTGTGCAACTGCTGGAGGTGCCCCTACTCTGGCAGGGGGTTCGATAAGATGACCTCCAGAGCGCCCTTCCAAGCCTCACCAGCCAGGGATTCTGTGATTCCCTAGCAGGACTGTTTGGATTTAAGTCTTATTTTTTAATTATTTTTTTTTTTTAAATCACTGCTTTTAAGAACAGCGCCTTGTCACTGCTGAACGTCTCTAGATGGTTTAGGTGAGACCATTCTCCCACCACATCAACACCAGACACTTTCACAACTCCTGCCACCTCCATGGCCACCTCCACCTTGGTCAAGAAAGCAAAAGCTTTGCAAAGACGAAACTGCCTTACTCTGTACGAATTGATTGACTTCTTTTCCTCTCGGATACAAAGTTGATTTCCCAACATACATGCTGAGAGCTTCAAATTGGCAGAAAGTTAAAAAAACACCAAATACTTCATATTAATTTTGCTTGGCTAGAAATGCTAACAACCATTCCTGGGCATTTGACAGCATTAATAAAGAAAAAGAACGAACATAACTTATGCATGGGTGTCTTCCACTGGCCTCCCCTCCCTGCCCTCCTCCCCTTTCTCTGGCCGAAGTTGCACAGCAGCACTCCTTCTACAAACTACCTCGTTATTAAAAATTCAACTTCAACCACCAGCTGCCTTTTAAAGGATTTTCTTAGGCTTCAAAGCCATGCTTTGGTCCAACTAAACCATTCGTATGTTTTAAAAAGCAAGGCAAAAGTGGTCTCAAAACATTCAGAAGAAGAAAAGGAGAGCAGATGAGTTCCATCATGGGAAATATCCCCCCTCGTGTGAAATTCCTCTGCTCAACGTTAGGCTTCTTGGAGGGTTTGCTGAACACCCTACTCCATGCATTCATCTTTGAGCACCTCCAATGTCAAGACGGACGGGAAAAAAGTAAGTTTTGTACCATTAGAGAGAAATATCTAAGAGTCAAATTAACCACTTGTGCCTAATCTTTGGCAACGAACAACAAGGAAAAGAGGACCCTCTTTTTTTAATGTCCTGCCCTTGGTGATCTCCAGAGGACGGGACTTGCTCCAGGCTGCAGAGCCACCAGCGGCGCAGAGCCAGCAGCACACAAGGCGATGGCCAAGTGTCCGTGTGTTCTGCACTTTACCTACGGAAAGCTTAGGTCTTAAACCTGTGACTCAACCAGATGTAATTTTTACTATTATACAGGAAAATAAAATAAGCATATTCATCTAAAAATGCAAGAAATTAAACAGAAGCTGTAAGAAATCTGACCGCTCTCCTTTTGCCTTGGAGAATTTCACTATCTTTCCTTAAAAAGCACCGACACCTTTCTTGCAATGTGGCTGGAATAATGAGAAGCATTTATTTAAAATACAATAGTCTTATTTACATCACTTATCCTTTCATTGGAGACTGCTGTCGCCTGTGTTTTCACCGGTGAAGTGTGCTGGGTGCTGCCTGGCGTCTCAAGAAATTCAAAGTGGAGATTTTGGGATTTTCATTTGGTCAACAAGTAATCGTTACTGTAGAGTAACCAACCTAACAGGTTGTTATTTTCTTTTTTAACTGAAACTTTTTTGTTTGCATCAACGTGCCAGCCTCTAACATGGCTACAGTAAATTTGAAGTCTGTCTTAACTCTGCAGTGATGTTAAGTGGATATTCAGCTGCAAGAGACGGACTCATCTATGCGGCTTTACCATGAGATGCTTAATTAAAACTACACATTCTTCAAACAGAAAACACCATGCTTGTTTTAAGCTATAAAAGCAGATATCTGAAAATATATATCTTTTTGTGTAATTTTTTTTTTTTTTTCAGTTGGATGTCTCTCAAAAGGAGGTGTTTTTTCAGCCAGGGAATGATGGCTGCACATCTCCAGCCTGTGCGTTCAGCTCTCGGCAGTGGTGGTGAAGCCCAAGAGAGACGTAAGGTCAGTCTCGGCACAGGAATCCACCGCAGCCCCGGTGCAGACCTACTGCTCCAGCTCACACAGCTCTTCCATACCATTCTCAACTGCAACCCTACACATTTATTTCCATTACAGCTCTTTTTTAAGACTGAACAGACTGAGGAAGCCACCGGGTCGTGCTTCTATGCAGCTTCCACCCCAACCGCGTCTCTTCTGTGACTTCTTATGTTTGCACAGGATGAAATGAAGGAAAAGATGGTTTTAGCAGAGGGGGAGAAAAGCAGAAACACCACCTGTTTCAGTTTAACCGGCTCCTTCCAAACCACTTGCCAAGAACGGGAAGTTTCTAACGCGCTTCCAAAATAAACATGTAAGCAGCAGATTGGCTTCGGTATCATGCTAAATAGCTTAAGCGTTATGAAAACCAGAGAAATGCTGTGAGAAGCCTCAGTGGGTAGCCATGGTCTAAATTGGTATGATTTTAATTATTTATTTTATTTCTCTGCTACTTTTTGCCTCAGTAAATCCTTAATAAACCTGAACGGAAAACTTTACAAGATGGACCTTGAGTTGCACAATATAAAATAAAGAGAATATATCACAACAGCTTTGCTGGCAACTTCTTTAGGTTAAGCTAAGAGCTGGCAGCTTCCTTAGGGTAAATATTATGAGAATGTTGTATTGGCTCCCGCAACATATTGATGTATTTATTTATATACTTATAAAATATTTGTATATAACGAATATAATCGATCGGTTGAACATAACAGCTATTGCACGCTTCCACTGCCTGTGCCACACACCCCTCAATGTTTTATCCCCGGATAACTCCCTCACCCTCTACTGGGTTTGCAATATCTTATTATCTTCAGGTGTGTAGAAAACAAAGATATTTGGACACTCAATGTTTTTTAAGGGCATCCATAATTTTTTCCACTCTGTTCCCTGAACAAAAACTGTAAGCACTTTTGTTCATCAACAACCTATTGTATATTAAAATATAAATAAATTGGTCCTAATTAAGAGGCTTTTGGATCCTGTTATGACCAGAATGCTGTAAAAGCAATCATCAGCAGTACTTTTCATGATGCAGATGGCGCAAAATCTCACCAAACACTCTTCTTAGCCTGCCTTCATCAAAGTCAACATCAAAATTCACAGAATCACAGAATCACAGAATGGTTTAGGTTGGAAGGGACCTTAAAGACCACCCAGTGCCACCCCCTGCCCTGGGCAGGGACACCTCCCCCCAGCCCAGGTTGCTCCAAGCCCCGTCCAACCTGGCCTTGACCACCTCCAGGGATGGGGCAGCCACAGCTTCTCGGGGCAACCTGCCCCAGGGGATCACCGCCCGCACAGGGAAGAATTTCTCCCTCAGATCTCATCTCAATCTCCCCTCTGTCAGTGTCAAACCATTACCCCTTGTCCCATGGCTCCCCTCCCTGATCCAGAGTCCCTCCCCAGCTCTCCTGGAGCCCCTTTAGGCACTGGAAGGGGCTCTGAGCTCTCCCCTTTTCGCCTTCTCTTCTCCAGGCTGAACCCCCCCACCTCTCCCAGCCTGTCCTCCCAGCAGAGGGGCTCCAGCCCTCCCAGCATCTCTGTGGCCAGACAAAGAAAGAAGGGAAGGGTGCAGAGGAGGACAACCGAGCAGGAAACCCAGCACCTGCAGAAGGTGTGATGGGCAGAGACGGCACATAGGAAAGAGCAGAAGGCAATGACATATCTCCAAAAGGGAACCCCGACTTCCCTGCGCTGCTCTTGTGGGTCCCCAGTGCCTGTGGCTTCACCATTTACAACCAGGAAAAAGAGAGAAAACTGCCTGGCAGACACAGACACTAAATGTTAATTAAACCTGTAATAGAAAACATTGCAGCTTGTCCCTGGAAATCGGGAAGCACATTGACAGGGCAGCACAACGCTCAGCGTCTCCAGTTTGAGGTGTACCTCCGGTCTGGGGGAAGGAGGAGGAATTACTGTCAGCGGGACACATCTGTGTTTTTTCTCCTTTGTATGTTGACACTTCTTTGGCCATTCAATTTCTTACAAGTCTGTGCCTTAAACAGGTCCAAAAATTATCCAAATTACCCTACGTTCAATAGGGATGAAAAAGGCTCCGGTAGGAATGCACTGATGGAGGGCAGGGGGATGGAAATAAAAGAGCAGGAAAAAACCCATGCAAGTATCTTGTATTAAAAAATCCCTTTTTTCTTTCCCTCAAAATTCCCCCAAAACAAACCAAAAAAGAAGGTGTGGGGGGGACAGATTATAGGAACCTTCCCCAAACAGGGAGCCCATGAGAGAGACCGGCGCTCCTGGCCCCAAGGTGGCACCAGCCTCGGCGGCCGTCCCAGCGGGTAATTGAAGCCCAACCTCGGCAAGTGTTTGGTGACTGTCCGTAAAGAGCTCCATGTGGCTGTCACGCTAATCCTCTTGTTAAGGGAGAAAGACCAGAGGCCCGTTGCTGCAGCAGACTCCCAACGATAACGAATGGGCTCTGACGTGACCCGGCAGCCCCGCTCGGCGGCCGGAGCGCGTGATGCGATCTGACAGCAATTTAGACATGGCTCTCTTGGAGACTGCAGACCTACTTAACGTCAAACGAGATGGGGAATGGGGGTGGACTTCTCAATGGCTCTTACCCTCACGCCAGGGTTAAAAAAAAAAAAAAAGAAAAAAAAAAGGGGGTTTTCGACATCAGGTTTATGGAAAAGGATCTTATAGAAAGAATCTGCCCATGGGTGGAGAGGAAAACATTTTGGGGAATATTGCGCAATGACAGCAGAATTCTGTCATCACCTTCGGGTTTAGGATGTAGACATAATCCCTCCGTGAGTGACCTGAGGAACAAAACCATCCTCGGAGCATCAGAGAGGAGCAGAGAGTCTCTAAGTGGCTTGAGACCAGTGAGAAGCAAAGGTCCTTGGGTCGTCTGCCCCACAAGATGCGGTGCCGCAGCCCAAGGACTGGACAAGCCCTTGCACGGGAGTGCGTGCCATTCCTCCTGGTGCCTCATACTCGGGATACTGCCTCTCGGACAGGCTCCTGCGCTGACCAAAGCTACCATCAGTTTGGGATGTCTCCTGGCAGGGAGCATCCACGATTAAACCATTCCCAAGGCCTTGGCCGGCCGGGGCACCTCAGGCAGATCAAGCATCCCCATGGCTTAGTACAGCTAATTGTGAAGAGCTCCTAAACCACAATAAATCTTTACATTTGCGGAAGAATTCTCTGCTCATTCTCTAGGATCTGGATGGTAACTCTTGCCATGAAATGGGCAGGAAGAGCAAATATAATCTAAAAGGTTATGTACTGTTTGGGGTTTTTTTTTGTTTGTTTTTGTTTAAACGGCGTTTTCTTATTTTCTCAGGAAAAGATTGAAGGCAGCTCTCCACACAATGCTCACGCATGTGAAGTCAGCAGAAGTCAGGCCCGTATAAAAAGCTGCACTGTCTGAAAAGCGAAGGCTGACTGTCTCTTCCTTATACCTATATATGTCTGCGCTTGTCTTACCACATCTTTTCTTTTTTCTTACAGAAATAGCTGGCGCGTTACTTTTCAAATGGAAGAATCAGTAATGATTAGAACACAAAAATTAACATTAAAACGAGACTCAGTCATGCAGCATTATTCTTTACAGAATAAACGTAGAGTTAGCTGGCATTTCTACTGAAGCCTTCATCGTGAAATTAAATAGAAATGTATTTTATCAACACCTAAATGTCATTTAAATAGTCTTTCTTTGATAGATGAAGGCTAAAGCCACCCCAAAACTGCAGATGAGTTATCTGGTCTCTAATGATTCCAAAACGATTACAGGATGCAGTGCAATCTCGTTAAATTTTATTCAAAAGCTTACTACACTTGTGTTTTCTCTTATTTTTCTATCAATGAAACCCATGAGGTTTAAGAACAATTCATTATGTATGAGACCCAACTTACAGTGCTTGACTGTTGATTAATAGGAAAGTTTGCTGTATGTACATTTGCAACATTAGATGCATACAATATGCTAACTTATTCTTTCACCGAAGCTAATTATTTACAAAAATGACTACTTGAGACTACAATTTATTAAATGCATGCATCCAGTCTCAATTTGGCCCCAAAAGACAGCCTGGAATGAAGATCTTTTACTTGATGTGACAACTTCTAGAAACAGTGTTATTAATATTGTAAATGTGGCAAATAAAGAGTTCAAATAGCCGTATGTCTGTGTTGCATTTTTTCCCCACAACTGAATCAATGAACAAAGCAGCTTTTTAGGTTTAAAATTCATGGAGAAGCGCGGCCTTACATAGCTTAATTTAGCTTCTTGTAAATGCAGTGTCTGTATGATAGTAGTAAGAGATTAAAAAAGCGATGAGAGCCGCAGTAAACAGAAAGAACACCCCAGTTCATGTTGAACGACCCCACCGCAGTTCCTTTTAAGACCTATTAAGAATAAATTGCTGCGTTCATGGAAGAGCACAAGGACTCAGAACTGGGTAAGACTTTCTCCTTGTCATACAACCTTTGCAATATTTTCTCCTTTCTGCTTTTATCTGTTATCGAGGATGTAAATTCTTATGGATCTGATCGGTCAGAAATTCTGCGTGAAAACGGTACCTCTCTTTTACCCTGAAAAAGAAGCATCTGCGCAACAATTTGGGTACCAAATACAAATTCCAACTAAATAGGTGCACCTCTTGAGCGAAATACATAGGTATCCGAATGGCCTAGTCTTTTTTCCGACTTCTAATGATGCCAAATTGAGGTACCAAACGGCGGTTGCCTCAGGAAGCAGCACGCAGCCCATCGCCAGCCGGGGACGCCCGCAAAGCCGCCGCCTGCTTATTCCGTGCTACTAGTGCATACCGGCAAACACTTTAAAGAAGGGAGTGAGACTCCTGTCTTCACATGCCAAGATAAGGAAAATCAATGTCAATGCCCAAAAGACTCAAGTGATAGCACTGAAGGTCATTAAATGCTACTCACTGCCCTGTACCATTAAAGTTTTGATTGGAATCCTATATAGAGAGACACAGATTTCAAACAAGATCTTGCCCTGGGATGCGGTACTGTGCGACCACGGAGGAAACACAGCAATCAGAGAGTGGCGGACTTTCCTAGGAACACAAGAAACACATTCCAGGAAAACAACGTGTGTGTGGTCTTGGCTTATTTTTCCTAAACGTATTTATTGTTTGTTTGTTCGTTTTTTTTCAGAGAAGTGTATCTCATTACGGAAAAAGATCTCTGTTAAAACAACGGTAAGGTGCAAGGACAACCACTAAGAAGTTATGGTTCCTCATCCACCTCAATCTTCTGCTGTGCATCTCAGTGCCCCAAGCCCCTCTTCACCTTCCACTCCATGCCAACCTCCCTTCTTCTCCGTACATTGACCAGATTCAACATTCTGCCCTTTTCTACCCCGGCCACCACCCATCCTCCTGCTCACCCTCCTTAACTCACTGTGTTCCGACCGTCTCAGTACTACTCGTTGTCCAACCTCACTGTTCTACAGTAGATTTCATGGTCCACCTCTGAGCTGGTCATCAATTCAAGTACTGCTTTCTTCACATGTCCCAACCACATATTTTCCAGACTAATTCTTGTTCTCTCCAGATCTCATCCTGCACGTTTCTCCCTCATTTAGCCTAGCAGAAGTCATTCAGGCAGGTGAAGAAAACTCTAGTTAGTTCTGATGCTCATCAGCACTGTGAGGTTGTACCGCCTTGGTGCTCAGCCCCAGAAAGAGCCCAGAGACCTCCTTCCCCAGAGACACCCATTCCCGCTCTATGTATGAAGCTCTTCAAAGGCCTTATAGCTGGGCCGTATTTGGAGAACAAAAACATTCCTGGTATCAGAGTAGCCTCTTCATAGAATCATAGAATGGTTTGGGTTGGAAGGGACCTTGAAGATCATCCAGTGCCACCCCCTGCCCCGGGCAGGGACACCTCCCCCCAGCCCAGGTTGCTCCAAGCCCTGTCCAACCTGGCCTTGAACACCTCCAGGGATGGGGCAGCCACAGCTTCTTGGGGCAACCTGCCCCAGGGGATCACCACCTGCACAGCAAAGAACTTCTTCCTGATATCTCATCTAAATCTCCCCTCTTCCAGTTTGAAGCCATTCCCCCTCATCCTATCACTCTATGTCCTTGTAAAAAGTCCTTCCCCAGGTCTCTTGTAGGCCCTTTAGGGACTGGAAATACACAAGCAGTTCTGTTTCAAATCAGTGGGTTTGGAAACAGAACGACTGGAAAATTTGTCTAATCAAGAACAAAAATCCCAATTTCTGTGTATCTTCTTGTAGGAGAGGACCAACCTGTTGTACATTGAGAATGGGGGAAATCAAATGCATGCCCAGGTGACCCTCAACACGCAACAATTAAGCAGACGCTTCACATGAAATGCTTTAAAGCAAAAATTCAGCCAAGTTACAAGCAGCAGCACACTCTCACCCAAGATGTTAGGGAACATTAAGCACAGGTGATATCATCAGTTCTATCTATAATTAGGTTAAAAGAAAGTCAGTTAATTTTAGCACTTACAAGAAATTGTTACAAAACATTTTTTCTTATATAAAAGAATTCTCCCATCAGACTTCCGAGGTCGGTTTTATCACAGGCAATTAACTGTGTTAGGGCTGGCTGCAGGGGACCCTCCAACCACACACCACACTCCCTTCGCTTCTCCATTTCGCTCCTCTCTTTTAGGGCATTCACCAGTGCTCTCCCCACTATTTCCCAGCTCAGTGCAACTGCCACGGAGCATCACTTCGGACACAAACTTCACCACCCCTACTCAGAAGCGTGCCTCACAGTAATAACCCAGTTGCTAACTGGTATCTGAAGTAAAATTTACATTTTTTCTACATATCTAAGATAGATATAATCCCAATTATGCATGGATTAAAAAAACCCCACCACCTAAGGCAGTTAAAATACACATTAGAACCCTTATACTGCAAGGCCCGGGTCTCTGATCTCCAGTGGCGCATGGGGAAATTGAAGGAGGAAAACTTAAGGCTGAATTATTGGAACTGGGCTCTCACTTTGGATGTCCACCTTGACGTGCGTTAGTGCATGAATTCCAGACGAAAGTGAGCACCAAGAATTATAATCAAGAGCACCTGCAGATAGCCCAGCCTATTAAAATGAATTAAGATACAGATAAATCAGACAATTCTTAAGAATTCAACTCATCAGGACATTTTTCAAAGCAGCTTCCCGGTCTGGGTGGAACGCAGTCTGTGCCCTCTGAGCACCTCCTGTTAGGACCAACCATAGGCTCATCTGATGCCTGACCTGGGGGATCTCCCATCAGGGCAGAGATCGGCGTACGACCTGACGGGCACACTCCCGTCACAACCGGAGACGCGCTGCCCATCTGCTGCTTGAAAAAGTGATGAAAATATTTTCATCCCGTGAATGAGGCCCTCCTGATGCACTCCACACCCAAGCAGCCGCATGAGAGAAAGGATGGTAGGAAAGGCACCAGACAAAGCCCCTCAGGCCAGTTTGACCCTCCCTATGTTACTGTGAAGCTTCTAACACCAGCTCAAAGAAATAGTATTAACTTATTTTTCTAAGCCAGGTAGGAACACTAAGAATCCACAGAAACACTGGCATCAGATGAACCATCATGAAACTTGTCAAGATCTGGCTTCCTAGCAAGCATTCATCATCCAAAGTTCTCTGTCAACACAGGCTGAGAACAGGACGCTCAGTAAAACCACTAATACATGCCAATTAAAACAGCTTACTTAATAAATATACACTCTCCGAATATTTTCTACAGAGTTTTGAGATTGTCTCCCACATGCATTGGCAGGATATTTCCTAAAATGAAGAACTGGCTTTACTTCTTACCAATTAGGACTCAAAACCAGAAGTTCAACGCTACGATAGCAGGAAGAACAAAAAATACAGAGTATTTCATAGAATCACAGAATGGTTTGGGTTGGAAGGGACCTTGAAGATCATCCAGTGCCACCCCCTGCCCTGGGCAGGGACACCTCCCACCAGCCCAGGTTGCTCCAAGCCCCGTCCAACCTGGCCTTGAACACCTCCAGGGATGGGGCAGCCACAGCTTCTCGGGGCAACCTGCCCCAGGGGCTCACCGCCCTCACAGGCAAGAATTTCTTCCTGATATCTCATCTAAATCTCCCCTTTCAGTGTAAAACCATTCCCCCTTGTCCTGTCACTCCATGCCCTTGTAAAAAGTCCCTCCCCAGCTCTCCTGGATCTCCCTGAGGGACTGGAAGGGGCTCTAAGGTCTCCCCTTTTTCTCCTTCTCTTCTCCAGGCTGAACCCCCCCAACTCTCCCAGCCTGTCCTCCCAGCAGAGGGGCTCCAGATTTTACCCAACAATCGTCAGCCCATCATGTTCACTGTTTGCAAGGCACTGCAGTGCCACAGATCACCTCTTCGGAGGTCACCTCTTTGCAGGTGGGCCATGGGAAGCCCTGGGAAGGCACCGGGAGCCTTCAGGAGCAGTACGGGGCTGTCCGGGACCCCCTGCCTGGGAGCTCCCCCCACTCCCCGCCTCCCCCCATCTGCCGAATCGGGGAGGAACGCTTTTTCTTCTCCCAGGTAACCAAGCAGAACCCAATCACAGGATTGGAAAAACAGTAGGGCACATCAATAAAACCAATAAAAATACTGTTTCAAAAAAACTGCTGTTATAATTAACTGAAATAAGAGTCTATAAACTGCCACCTCAGAAGAAGCTCATTAAAGACTGAACGCAGGAGCTGTAACGTTAACAGCCTCTCCCCGTCACGGACCACCTTGGCCTCCGCGTGCCCCTTGCTTCTCCCGCCCTCCTGCTAACCCCAGGGACCCTCGCCGCTGCGATCCAGGAGCTTTGGGACTCCTCCGCGCAGAGGTGCTGCCCCGGGGTGCGGACCTGATGGGACCTTACGATGGCACCCGAATCCCACCGCGGAGGACACAGCGGGGTGCAGGGAGAGCTGTGAATTCCAGCCCCGGCACCGGCGCGTTCCTCCTCTGAAACCCCACCGACGTCCCGCGTCAGGAGAGACGGAGCTGCTCACAGACCATCCTTCTGTCCACGAGGAGACAGACGAAACTACTTTACATAACTCTGTTTCGAATTGTGCAGATATGTATTTTCCAAGTACGCTTTCTCTCCTCTCTCTTTTGAAGCAGTGAGCGGCGCCTGGAGACCGCCGTCCTCCGAGCCTTAGGTGCATCTGCATTACAACCCCATTAGCTTGTGTACTGCACTCATTAATAAATAAGCTTCCCACTTAAGTGCCTTTCTTGTAAATTGGTTTGTTCTGTTCCGTATAAATAATATAAATTTCTCTTATCAAGTATGGAGGATTTTTTTTCTTTACCTATGTACAGACACTATAGTAATTTAACCTAAGAAGCTGTTCATGTAATGTGCTTCCTCACCATCCCTTGTCATCGCTCTGTATTTACTACGGCAGCTGCAATATGTTAAATAGTTAGCATAGCATAAAATAATGTCTTTAATAACTGGCATAAGTATATTGACCATATGTCAAAAGTAAAAGAAAAAACCCTACTAAATGGATAGTTATTGTAATTGTATTTTAAAACACTGAGGTCATATTTAATTTTGAATCCAAGCTCTTAAAATGTGCTTTCTGGCAGGGACAGAATAATAAAACCCTTAACAGTAGAAAAAAAAAAAAAAAAGTACGTTATTATCGCAAATCTCTTTTCCACATTACGAATACTGCAATAAACAAACCGAATAAAAACTTTAATTGTCTTAATCAGAAATACCGTCACTGGCTTTGAAAACCCATAGCTCGAAGTGAAAGGATGCTCCAACTCAGCTCTTGGCCCCGCAGCACCCCACGGCTGCCCAGACCCTCTCCCTGCCTGCTGGGGACAGGGACGAGGTCGGCTCTGTCCCTGTTCCCCTCCCAAAACGTGGCTCCTGTGATTCTGGCCGGCGCTGGCAGGGCAGCAACGGCAGCAACCACAACCAGGCAGAAAAAACATATTTTGAGCTGCTATCGGGCTGTTTTTAAAGCCAGTTTGGCAAACAGCTATATTAATATCGCGCACAATATATACATAAAACCAAATAAAGAAATCCTTGAACAGACAGCCCTAACCAGCTGAATGCTAAAAACCAGTTTGTTTAAATAAGTATATGGGAAGACGCAAAGGTAAGCTTTTAGCAAT
>NW_009650176.1:2012616-2020116 GCF_000708025.1 Charadrius vociferus
TCAGTGTTTTGGTGGGGGTAGGAGACCCAGCAAACCCACGCAACGCCGATGCTGAACAGGTTTGTGCTTTGTCCTGGAGCACAGGGACCTCAACTGGAGATCTTGTCACCTGCCTGGACCCACCAGCATCCAAACGCGGGGAGTGTACAGACTACGCCACTCCCGAGCCCCAGCGTCGCTGCGAAGCGCGTTATAGCTCCTGCACTTCAGCAAAATGGAGAGCGGAGGGAAGCGGAGAGAGGTCTCAGCGTGTCACCGCAGCCAGGGACGCGGGCAGGCTTCGCCCACGCAGGCGGCCGTGAGGATCGCGGGAGGTCCCCGGTCCAGCCCCCCATCATCAAGAGCAGGGCCACGCTGGGGCAGAGCAGCTTCCTCGGGGCTTTGGCCATTGGGTCTTCTGAACTCTTGAGGATGGAGCCGGCACAGCTGCTGCGCGCTACCGCTTCCACTGCTTGACTGTGCATTAAATAATAACCTGAGCTGAAATGACCAAACTGAACACGCAGATGAAGCGCACCTTAAAATTTCTCTTATGAGGCTCCATGGCAAATGGGTAAGACTTTATTCAATGCTGTCTGTGCCCCACCGTGGCGAGGAACCCACAGCTGGTAGACAAGTGGCAGTGCCAGGGATGGACCATCTTCTTCGGTTGGAAGAGCCACAGCAATGGAGACGAGCTGGGCAGGAGCCTGGACTCCATCTCCTGCTCCCACTCCTTGGGCTCATCCCTGCTCGGCTGCGTCGGAGACCAGCAGCGTAACATGTTTCCATTTTCTTTTTCGCCAAATAGAACTGAAAAGAAAACGAAGAGTGGGTCCTGGGTGGGAGGAAAACCCACCGTCGGGCTGGCAGCACCCCGACCCCTCTGCTGGGAAACTCTGCCCTACGGTGATGGTGGAGCAGCACCGGGACCCACTAGAAGAAAGACCTCCCTCCGGGGAGGGGACGGTGGCAGACAACAACGACCACACGTGTTAACCTGTCGTTCTCCTTTTCATGAGAGTGTCCCAAGCTTGCACCTGAGATTCTCCTTTCCAGAAATTAAATACCTTCCCCCTTCGCTGCCAGCCTGGGAAAGAATGAGTATAGCGCACTCAGAATCAGATTTCGGGTGTTTTGGCTCAAATTTTCAGCCTGTAGTTCAAGCGCAGTCCCAGCACATAAAATCAACTGCCTGCGTTTGCTGTGGGATGTCTGAATCCTCCAAGATTAATGAATTTGAGGAGAGAGTTGGTCTTATCTGGCCCTCATCCTATCTTACCTGACACTACATTTTTCTTTTCAACTCTTACAGAACAAAAAAACCCCAGACCTGATTCCTCATAAGAAAGAGAGAAAAAAAATGGTTTATGGTGCAGCATCAATCAAAGAGGGTTTAGGGCCAAGTAGAGAGGTCAAGATAGGGAGAAAAACGGAATTACCGCTCACTGTCTATTCATAACAAACACAGACAACGCTACTTCAGAATCTTCTGTAGTTTCTTAAAAGCAAGAACGAATCCATAAAACCTACAAATTTGGCTCTCACTTCCTCGTGAAGTTACTTGTCTGCTTGAAGGAAATGTGTATCTAGCGGGGCTGTGGTACCTTGAGCAAGGAAATTCATTATACCGTTGATGCTCAGATGAAGAGTTTTGAAAATTCAGTTCAGTGCGTGCTCTATAATGTCTGCAAAATGTTAACACCATCAACTCAACTCAGTAGGTTTTACACCGAGAAATTAATAAAATCCAAAATTCACAAAGTAGCCCTCCTTGAAATGTTTCCTTCCAGAGCACCGCCCCGCCCCCCAAAAAAAACCCCACAATAAAACCAATGAAATCAAACTACATAACGACATTCTGCTCATGAGGAGATTCTTACAACTGGAAGAAAGCGAGTACGGCCCCTGTCTGCACGGAGGAGGACCTTGAGAGCTACGGGTAGGTCAGCCTTACCTCCAACGCTCCTCTGATGCTTCAAGTCACGTTTCCTCATCTTAATTACAGCCAAAAGGTACTTCTCATGGCCAAAATGTTCATGATGAAGTAAAGTTATGCATATAAATGGACTTTTAATTTAAAAATCAGAGAAAGCACAGAAACTTTATAGCTGCATAGAGTGAACTGCTACAAGCATTACGTAGAAAGATGGAAATACGTAGTATGTCTTTGCTAGAAATACACATACTCCCTGTAGTCACACGTTTTGAGTTTTACTCTGCAGCAAATAAGCACCATTAGTTCTGCAGCTGATACAAACTCAGATCACAGGCTATTCCAAACAGCGATTTCAGTCAGAAGTTTCTTTTTTGTATTTACCTTGGTATGAACGATGCGGTGCATAATAGGTTAGTCGTCTCTTGCTCATATTTGCATGACAAACGGAATTTTCCGCTTCAAGTTGAGCATTTTCCATTTCATGCATAAGTCCAGTTCTAAAAACTGTTCCCGTTTAAAAATTCAACAATTTATTTCATGTTTCTAATTAGCAGCATATAAATTGAATGATTGATGTTTCTAGCCATTAAAAAATTCTGTACTCAGATTGAGCAGATTCAAAGTAGCACTGTTCCTCACTGAAATGAAATCTTTGAAGTTAGGGTTTTTTTTTTGTTTGCTATGTTTTGTTTCAATATTTAGTTTGAAAATCACGTTTCTTCTCCGACGCAGGCTTGCAAGACAGACCCTAGAGTTGAAGGCTAGACGCACACAACTGGCTACGGAGTATTTTGTGTATCAGCATCTCAACTAAGTGCCAAATCTGGACAAAAATAAAGGGTTCAGCTCCACACCCCTTCTTCCTCCATCAAACCGAAACACTGAAGAGTTTTCCTCTGCTTTCTCCAATGCAAAAACGCGGGTTCCGCAGCGCCAGCCTCCCATTACCCATCTGCCAGGTGTCAGGCAACGTAAACTCTTCCTTTTGAAGATGTTTAAAAGCAGAGACGTCAAGGTCTGGGTAATCCGGAAAAGCGAGAAGAGACACAGGACGTGCATGAGCTGTGCATAAACACAAACCCGTAAATAAACGTTGTTTATTGTTTGCTCTGAAAGCGTCTCTCTGCCTTTCTCCCTTTGAGCGTGCACTACCTTGTGTCACTCCTGTGATCAGGTATTTTTGCTGTTCTTGATTGAGCGCAAACCCGTATTTGGTAATTGCTACTTTGAACATGCTAATAATGAAACCTAACTCTTCTTTATGTTCTAACATTTTTCTGTATTAAGTGCGAATTTTTATAGCATTTTTTCCCAACAAGACATCTTGCTTGTAAATAACACAACATTAAGTGTCATGATATAATTGATTTTCTAATGAGGTTTTCAAAAAGCATTATATTTTCGCTTGTCAGAAAATCTTTACAACAGAAATAAGTCCTTCCATATTTATTCCTTATAAACTGAACTTTTTATTCCTACAGCGAAGTTGAGGTGGATTAAATCACGCGCATTGCCATAAAACAAGGGATTGTACCAGCTATTTTTATGGTTCTCCACATTAGTAGGTTTGCAGTGGGAAATTGGGTGCAAAGCCATCCTCAGCGGCGAGCCTGGCACCGGGGACACATCCAGCCCGGGCTGCGCCAACGCACGCGCGCCGGTACCGTGCCTTTCGGGGCGAGAGAAATCCAGGGGAATGTGATGTAGCAAAGAAGGCGTTGAGGTAGACACAACCCCAAAAAGGATTCAGCCCAGTCCCCTAGACAATAAAATTTACACATTTTGCTAATTTGGAAAAAGTTGGGGGTGATGTATGATGAGAGCAAGTCATTAGTGTATATACTGCTTTATGCTCGTTATGGATTTTTGTCTTAACTGCCAGACCACTTTAGTTGGCCAGAATGATTATGAACCACCTGGTAGACGCCTCCTTGCAAAATGAGAATGGCTCCGTGAAAACTGTGTCGATGCTAGAGGAAATTCGAAGTCTAAACAGTGTATAAAGTAATATTTTCAAGAAGGCTCCGTTTGCAAATTCTATTGGAAAAAAGAAAAAACCCGCCTCTCCACAGCCAAACTCTCTCTCTGCACCCACTATAGTACGGCTGTTTCTCCCCGCAGAACTCGCACGGTGAGAACCGGCACCGGCGAGTGCCCATCGATGCCATCGTTAGTGCTGAGTCGTTAGCGGAGCTGAGCCTGCTCCAGCAGGAGCTCGGACGAGTCTTCCCGAGAGCCTGAGTCAGCCTGGGATGGGTTTAGATACCAGGAGCATAATATCTGTGCTTTCCAAGCAACAAATACATAATTTCTTCTGAAGATTTTTATACAAGCCATCTACTATTTGAAGTGATCTGCAACTGTTTGCCTGATGGAAAGAAAGCTCACGCTTTCTGCAGGTGCAGGATTCACCCTCTCTTGACAGCTGAAAAGGAGATACACACACACACACACACACAGAGGAATGGGGGTAAAATAACAAATGCTTCTAAAAATACAATACAGTGGCACAAACCGTCTTGCTTCTGAATCCTTAAGACCGTCTCGGCATACACAACCAACAGAAAATATGATTTATAGCCCTGAATTACTGTAGGGCAGTTTCACTTGTAGCTCCCCCTTTACCACTTCTGAGCCATGCATTATTTATGAAGACGGACAAACACACGCTTAAGCTTGGATTTGCAATTTAGCACAGGATTTATAAAAGGACCAAAAAAGACAGCGGAGGGTTGATGGAACCGAAGACCACCATGATCTTTGGTTGGATTATTGGCAGCCTCCAGCGGGGAGGAGCGGGAGGAGGCAGGAAGGACTTCTGCAAAGGGGAGGGTAAAATCCCCTCACACCTCCCGGGGAGCCGTTCCACAACTATCACAATTAATAGATGTGTGGCTATTCATTACGTTTGATGCCCATCAATCCACAGTCCCAAGACCGAGTGTGTCCGTTAAGGCTCTCCACCACCCATGTCCCCAGAGGGACCGAGGCCGCGGGCTGTCCTGCTGACGCCCACCCGCTTGTCGGGGGTTTGTAGGAATATAATCATGTTCGTAGCCCTTGGTCAAACCGGGCTGAGACCATCCATCAAACTCAAAAGTAACCAGAGAAAAGGAAACGTGAAGGACCTAATAGCATGATCACATCAGCCATGCTTTCACAGCGAGCGAGATGGAAAAAATGGAAAAAAAAGGAAAAAAAAGGAAAAAAGGAAAAAAAGGAAAAAAAAAGGACAAAAGGAAAAAAAGGAAAAAGGAAAAAAGGAGAAAAAGGAAAAAAAGGGAAAAGGAAAAAAGGAAAAAGGAAAAAGAAAAAAGGAAAAAAGGAAAAAAGAAAAAAGGAAAAAAGGAGAAAAGGGAAAAAAGGAAAAAGGAAAAGGAAAAAAGGAAAAAAGGAAAAAAGGAGAAAAGGAAAAAAGGAAAAAAGGAAAAAAGGAAAAAAGGAGAAAAGCAAAAAAGGAAAAAAGGATAAAAGGAAAAAAGAAAAAAGGAAAAAAGGAGAAAAGCAAAAAAGGAAAAAAGGATAAAAGGAAAAAAGAAAAAAGGAAAAAAGGAGAAAAGCAAAAAAGGAAAAAAGGATAAAAGGAAAAAAGGAAAAAGGGAAAAAAGGAAAATAAGGAAAAAAGAAAAAAGGAAAAAAGGAGAAAAGCAAAACAGGAAAAAAGGATAAAAGGAGGCTGTTAACCGGCCCTTCACTGCAGCACCCCGGGCAGGACACCCACCGTCCTCCTCCAGAGCTGCCCCCGTCCCTCCTGCCACCTCCAAACTCCGTCTCCGCACTGAGCCCATGGGTGCCTCCACCTTGGGGCACAGGAGAGCCCCACGGAGAGACAGGTACAGTTCTAAAATGGGATTTGCCGAGCGGAGCCTGCTTTTCCCTCCGTCGGATGAAGGTGGTGACGTCCAAAGGGCACAAAAAAGAAGGATGATGGCACTACTGAGCATGAGGGTAGGGTCAAACAACGTTGCCAAAGCCCTGGCTGCCCACGGCCGTACCAAAACTTGGATCTCCTCTGCCGAGCTGCGGACTCAGCCGGAGTTGAAATTCTGTCCAACTCTCCTCCTCCGACCGGGCAAAGAAATGGAGGCCAAGAAAAAAAGATAAATCTAGAAATCTCCTGGATTTGGCCATGAAGACCGGCCCGAGCCCCCTCTGTGCTCCAGCCCTGCCGCGGCGCTGGCGGTCCCCGTGGCGGGGGGACGAGGAGGTGATGCTCACCCCGAAAGACGCCCCCGGCTCTGAACACCAAACGCTTCCCCCACACCCCGCTCACGCTCCCACCGTGCGCGCTCCAAAACTCGTATTTTTATTAACACACGGGACTGGGGGAATGGAGCCACCGGGCCCCGTTTCCTCTCTCCGGAGGGTGGTTTCGCTCCCTTTCGTCCTCCTCCGCGGCGCGGGGCCCCCGGGGGACGGCTGGGCTGTCAGCGCCCCGTCCCGACCGGGAAAAGAAAAAGAAAAGGAAAGAAAAAAAAAAAAACAACCCCAAAAAGAGACAGGAGCTAAGATCTGGCTTTTTTTTTTTAAATATATATATTTTATTTTTTTTTGTTCTCCCCCTAGTAATCTTCACAAAACTTTCCTTTTTCTTCTGTCTCGCTTTAAACAGCCTTTTTATTGGGAAAGGAGCAGGCTGGGGGGATGACAGGTTTTTTGTTGTATATCCCTCACTGTTTTTTTTTTTTCCCAGATGGATGATCACGTCTGCAAGCTAAAATGGTTGGGGGTTGGGTTTTTTTCAGTTTGTGAGGGTTTTATTTATATTTTTTTTATTATTTTTTTTTAATGTGGCCAAACCCTCTTTAGCCTTTTCTTTATCTGGTTGTGCATTTGTTAATTAAGATCAAAATGGCACTCGTTTTCCCTTTTTATTTCAGCTTTTTCTGAGGTCTCACCCAAAAGGGACCGTGGGAAGAACTCTGTGCCGTGGGGCTGCGGGGGCGGACGCTCCCCCAGCGCTGCTGCCGGGCTCCCAGTCCCTCCACACCATAGACCCCACCGCCAGCACGCACCCCCAATCCTCAGCCAGCCCCCTGCTTGCCTTAAAAAAAAAAAAAAAAAAGACTAAAATAATAAAAAATAAATATTCAAAACCCAGTCATGATTTTTACATGATTAGCAATATTGATGTTAATCAAAACATTGATTTAATTACACAGAGAGGCGCAGGAGGAGGCACCAGGCTGCCCATTCCTTTATGATGCGCTATGTTCCGTATAGGTTATGGCGATGTAAACAGAAGAATGTTTCCTCAGATGAGACTATTTGCTACCAAATATTTATGTGACGACAGATTCGGCAGCGGGCGGTAATCAGTGTGAGACCATTCAGGCTAACTCTGCAAGAAAAACATAATTTTTGTTGCATTTACCTCTATGGTTATAGTGTTTCTTTGCAGTATTTTCTGCAAGATTAAATGTGATCAAAATGAATCTTTTATCCCCCCAATCTTTTTTTTTTTTTTTTTTTTTAAATTATTTTAAAAAAAAACACCTCCTGGCACACCCAACCCTCCAAATTATATACACGGGTTTAACACAGTTTAATACAGTCGCCGCAAGCGCGCTGACATTTCATGC
>NW_009650176.1:2025116-2029082 GCF_000708025.1 Charadrius vociferus
ATCTAAAGCAGACTATTCAGTTTCCGGAGCAAATTGCTGAAGCGCGATTGTATGACCATGCTAACAGGTCGTTCCGGATGACCAACGCGATCCAGCTAACCAAAGCTATTCGGAACAAAACGAATCAAACCCAAAGGCCGGAGCTGCTGCTTCACGGGTGCTTCGCCCATTTAGGGGCGCAGTGCAAAACCAGCACGTACTGCTACAGGGTTTACATTTGGGTTTTATCCACCTCTGGTTTAGTTATTAGTTGTTACGTTGATAAAAAAAAATGTTCTCGTTGCCTATTATCATAGATCACAGAATGGTTTAGGTTGGAAAAGACCTTGAAGATCATCAAGCTCCAACCCCTGCCACGGGCATGGACACCTCCCACTAGAAATTATTCAAGAAATTAGCCTAGAAACTATTCTGTAGTTTGGGTAAATGATGGGTTGTGTGCTGTCTGCTGGAGATGCACTTGGAACCTGAACTGCATTCAAGGAGAAGGCTGGTTACCACCACCAACCTGTACCTACAGGACACCACAGCTGAAGGATCTGGTAAGGAAAAATCATTGAAGAAAACCCACCATTTAACATTTTGATGAGGTAAGAAATACTACAGTCCTTACAACAAAAATCTATCGTTTCCAGAAACCTCCAAAAGGTGACGGCACTAAAGCAAGCCTTATTGGCTCTCCTCCTATTTTGTGAAGTTCTCTCTTTTACCATGAAGGACCGAAGAAATGCAAAGTTCGCTGCCAGACCGTGCGCAGCAGGAGGAACTCAGCGGTGTACGTTCTGCATTAAATTATACTCCACCATGGACAGGTCACGGCTCTGTACCAAAATAAAACTGAAGAGCCGTAACCACGCTTTGGCAACCGCCGGAGCTGCATTTTGACCACAGCCCAATCCCACAACTGCTCTTGCTTAAGAAAAGATATTTTCTTATTCTTTCCAAGTAGAACTCAAAGAAATCCAGTTTTTAAATTCCAAGTCAAGTCAGAGGTGTTACACCTGAAATAAAGTCCAGATCTCAAGGAAGGATGGAAGAAGGGCTTTTGTCCATGTTTACCCTCCCCTGACCATGGCCCAGGACATCATCCCGCGGGTAAGTGCCATTAACAGGTCCAACCATCAACCCAACACTGCCAAGTTACCACTAACCCATGTCCCCCAGCACCACATCTGCCCGTCTGTTAAACCCCTCCAGGGATGGCGACTCCATCACCTCCCTGGGCAGCCTGTTCGGTGAAGACAATCCTTTCAGTGAAGAAATTTTCCCTAATATCCATCTAAACCTCCCCTGCTGCAACTTGAGGCTGTTTCCTCTTGTCCTATCACTTGTTCCTTGGGAGAAGAGAACAACCCCAGCTTGCTACACCCTCTTTATGTATCACAGAATGACGGAATTGCAGACTGGTGGGGGTCGGAAGGTCCCTCTGGAGCTCCCCCAGTGCCACCCCCCGCCAGAGCAGGGGCACCTCCAGCAGTGGCACAGGACGGCGTCCAGGCGGGTTTGGGATGGCTCCAGAGGGGGAGACTCCCTGCTTAAGAAGAACTTCCCTGCTCAAGCTAAGAGGCGCCTCGTGTATAAAGACTCCCTACAAATCAGGCCACCCTTTCACAGGACAGCATCTCTTGCCGTTCTGAAATTGCCCAAAGCAAGTATTGTCATAGACCAGTAAGCTACAAATCTGCACAGAATTTTTAATATATCGATGCACAGTCTGCTTTAATTTTCAAGCTGCAAATCCAGTGAAGTTTTACCCACAGATGATATACAGAAAAGTCTCCATAGGCTGAGATTTAAGTCAGCAAGTTCTCGCAATTTGTTTTCGAAGAGCGGGGACAACAGAAAGCGTCTAACCTGCCTCTCCCCCACCCCACAGAGTGAGCGGAATGCGCAATGAAGCGCTCTCGGAATTGGTACTTGACATGGAGCACAGCTACCAAAGCTGAAGCTTTTGAGCTTTTGACAATTAGAGGTCCCTTCTCACAGCGCTGCCCTCCAGCAGGTCAGCCCCCGACCTGTACTGGTGCAGGGAGTTATCCCTCCCCAGATGCAGTACCCTACACTTGCTCTTGGTGAACTTCATAAGGTTTCTCTCCGCCCAACTCTCCAGCCTGTCCCGATCACGCTGTTACGTTTTGGAGGAGCCTACAGAGAGGAGCGAGGTTTGTTGTTCTGCAGGTTTTTTAACATAAACCCTTAAAACCACGTTTGTCATTGAACTGTGGTCTCAGTTCTCCATCCTTGCAGGGTGAAGATTTGGAAAAAAGGGAAGGTCGGGCTCCTAAACGCCCCTCCTGCAAAAGGGTTTTTTCCATATTACGTAAAGGAAACATCCTTTAGAAACGGTTCCAGGTTGCTCGGGGCCGTCTGTGCTGTTCCACACCTCCTGCCCTTCCTTGGCCGGGGTTTCCAGCCCCAGCGAAGGCATCAGCAAAGGCGCAGTCCCACTGTGGGGACAGACCTCCAGCACTGCCTTTGGGGTATTTACACCATCTTCTTCATCTCTGCTCTGGGAGTAGTGGGGTGAAGTCAAGAACCAGTCCTTGAGAGCCAAAAATCCTATCCGGGATCGTCTCTGCCTTTACAGCGGCGTGAGAGCTGCTGGTGGTGACACGGGGGACTCCGCCGAGCCGCTGCATTACGAAGCAGAATAGGAGAGAACGTTTTTTCCCCACAGATCTTTAAAAATGAGTGACTCTTTTAATTTTGCATTGTCAAGAAAAGACAGAGAAATGAAGTAATATTTTTACTTCAGTGATTTAAAACAATTTAATCTGTGGATAAACTCAACTGCAGCTTCACTCTGGTGCAATTGAAATAAAACATTATGAAATATTAAAATACTCCATACACGCACTACTAAGATTAGATAGTCATTAGGACTGAAATATTGGCATCCTGTTAATTATTGCATTGCAAATGTTTGAGGGGGAAAACACATGTTTGGTTTTTTTTTTTTTTTTCCCAAATGAAGTCCAGCAAATTAAAACCTGAACTAGAAGTGATAACTTCAAATATGATTTATTTTGCAGTAGACATACAGAATAACCCCACAGAGATTGTCAACAGTCAAACAAGAGCAATGATAAAATGAAGGAATCTCACTCGCTGACTGCTTTATCTTATTTGCTCTAATTAATGCCAAGTAAACAGCTTGTTTTCCATGGGACTTAAAATTTTGTCTTAAAGGGAGCGGACAGTGTGCTGCCGGTGCAGGGAGGTGTGCGGAAGAGATGGACGGAGGGACGAAACACAGCGTGGTGGCCGACGGGGACTATGGCCGCCTTTTTATTTTATTTCAGGACTGTTTGTTATAAAAAAAAAAATACCCCCAAAAACCTAAAAAAAATTAAAAAGTAAAAAAATCCCACTCCACTCAGTCTTGGTAGATGGCGCGGGTGCATCCCGCGGGGGCTCCCCCAGCCTCAGCCGCCGTTCCTGTTGGTGAAAAAGTTGTGCGTAGGGATGTCCTGTGCTTTATTCTGCTGCAAACCGCTCGGGGCACCCTCTGCTGTTGCTGTCTCAGTCCCCGCTGGAGGGTCAGTGGGACGAACTGGAAATACTCTCATTTCACCAGAAGAGCTGATGGTCGTGACAGGATGTAGAGGTTGTGTCTCCCTGCTGGAGAGGGTCCAGTAAAGGGCTACGGAGATGCTGAGGGGACTGGAGCATCTCTCTGCTGAGGAAAGGCTGAGGGACGTGGGGCTGTTCAGTCTGGAGAGGAGAAGACTGAGGGGGATCTCATCAATGCTGATCAATCCTTCAAGGGAGGGTGCCGGGGGGATGGGACCAGTCTGTTTCCAGTGGTGCCCAGTGACAGGACAAGAGGGAACGGGCACAAACGTGACCATGGGCAGTTCCATCTCCACCTGAGGAGGGCCTTCTCTGCTGTGAGGGCGGCAGAGCAGTGGCAGAGGCTGCCCAGAGAGGTGGGGGAGTCTCCCCCTCTGGAGCCATCCCAAACCC
>NW_009650176.1:2029312-2034607 GCF_000708025.1 Charadrius vociferus
TTGTGCTTCCCCCCCCCCCCCCCGCCTCTCAGCACTTTTTAAAGCCCAAAATAGCAGCGGGGGGGAGGGGGGGGTCCGTGAGACCACGGCAGCGGGATGGGGTCCGATGGGGTTTGGCAGAGGGGCAAGGGCCATGGGAAAGACGACTGAGGGGGATCTTATCAATGCTTATCAATACTCGAAGGGAGGGTGCCAGGGGGATGGGAACAGTCTTTTTCCAGTGGTGCCCAGTGACAGGACAAGAGGGAATGGGCACAAACGTGACCATAGGAAGTTCCATCTTAAGGTGAGGAGGGACTTCTCTGCTGTGAGGGCGGCAGAGCGGTGGCAGAGGCTGCCCAGAGAGGTGGGGGAGTCTCCCCCTCTGGAGCCATCCCAAACCCGCCTGGACGCCGTCCTGTGCCACTGCTGGAGGTGCCCCTGCTCTGGTGGGGGGTGGGATGGGGGAGCTCCAGAGGGCCCTGCCAGCCCTCACCACTCTGGGATTCAGTGATTCTGCAACAGTTCCACACTGAAAATTTCTAAACTGCATGACAATAAACCTTTGTACCCATTAGTTTCAAGTTCTGAGATATCTGTTCCGTATGAAAAAGCATGTTACTGCATAATAAAGCTTGTTACTAAAAGTATTTAATATTCATAATGTTTTAGTAAGTAGCAAATTCTCATTAAAACAAGTGTGGTGCTTGCACCACTGATTTCTATGAGTCTTCACTTAGCAAGAACAATGCACAGCAACACTACTGCAACGTCTTTGTTCGCAGCAAGAATACACTCTTGGTAGGGTAGTTATTGTGATAAAGGCATTGTTTGTGTTCCGGCAGCAACGCCACTCCACATTGCTGTAGCGCACAAAATAACATTATAATGGAAATCCAATGTAATTATTTAAGGACATATACACACACAAACACACACATATACGCATCGCCTTGTGCCCAATAACACCAGACTAACCTACAGCGCTGGAGGTGCCGGGGCGAGACACGAGTTTTGCTGCCCAATGGGAGAGGAAACCAGTTTTGAAGAGCACTACTGGCAACGTTTCCCTAAAATATTTATGAGCTTTACTTGTGGTAAAGTCTATATAATAATTGCCATGAACAGCATACAGGACGGACTACTAAATGTAAATCTTCCCCTGTCCTGACACCTCTTTTCCTTGCAGTTCGTAAGACGCCCAGACTGCCCCAGCGTGGTCTGACCGCGATAACGCACCGGGAACACCATCCCTCCTGAGATGCCTCCAAACACTGCCCAGGAGCCCCAGAGGAGAACTGCTCCATGGGCAACACCCACACCAGCGGGACCACCACAGACCAGACCATATATACCCCAAATCTGCTTCCAAGGGCAAATGATAATAAGGTTTGCAAGACACAGACGCCCATCGCCTAAGGGGATCAAGAACTGCATACGGGACAGAAGGCACGATCACCCCAACTTTAAAAAGAAAAACCTCAAGTTTTTCAAGCCTCAATGGACACTTTGGACAACCAAGACTGTCAAAATACACTGTAACCTCTCAGCACTTCTACCGGTGAAACCACGGGATTCTGCGTTACATGTTGACTGCATAAAATCATCAGGAGGAAATTTAATTTATACCCATCAGCCCGAGGTGAAGGTGCATGAAATGAACGTGATGCAGTACGTTCTGTCTTTTACTACTCAACGCACTTTAAAAGCTGTATTAATATACCCCTGTAGTTGAGAGAAGTGAGCCAACTCCCTAAATTAAGATGAAAAAATTGTGTTTATTCATACACGTGTATACATTTGCACGTTGAACTCCCTCAACCATTCATGTCGCATGAAATAATCCATCAGTTGGTACCGATCATAACTGTTAAACCTTCCCAAACAGCAAACATACTTATCACAAACAAACTTTATTGATGCCCCAATACTATTGAAACCGGTCTCAAAATCCTAATTGATGGTGTAACAGTTCATTGCAAGAGGATAAAGCAGAGAAGAGTCAGTGACCATCTTTGACAGCTTCCGGAGCACAGACGAGATCCCAGAGGATCTGCAAAGACGGGGGAAAAAGGAGACAGGAAGAAATTATAGACTAGTCAAACTTTGATATTGGGAGAGATAATGGAACAAATTATTAAAATATTTATAAGCATCTCAGGTTCATAAGGTTATAAACCACCAAACAAATCTAATCTTTTTCTCTGACAAGATAATTGGCCTCCTGGATAAGGGGGGGAGCAATAGGGGAAATATATCCTGACTTTAGCAAGATTTTTATATACCTTTGCTGATGACATTCTCATAAAAAAAAAAAAGAGGGAAATGCAGTCTACATTAACGGAGTCTAAGGCAGATGCCAAGAAAAGTTTTAAAAAATATAAGCAGAAGTATTTACTGCGTGGTTACAAGGGAAACAGAAACCTCTGTGCGATATAGTATTTTGCAGTAATATAAGCTGCAAGTCCCAGTCGACGTGTTTTCCCTGCCACTATGATATACCTGAGTACACTGGTTACTCCAAATACAGGTTGTCAAACTTGGATGGCATTATACCTCGAGATCCTGCAAGGTTTGGTTAAGCCTGACTTGATTAGAGAGTATATTTATCAATCCAACGCACACCGAGTTGGGATACCGTCCAAGCAGCTTACGTGAAATAGTCAGAAATCAAAGTTATTTTGATGAATTAAGAAAAACAGTCCAAACCAGCAAGATAGGAGAGTCATCATCAAGTGCAGAAGGCAACCACGAGGAACAGAAAAATCAATTATATAAACGGAACGTAGTTCAGAGAGTCCCTTCCAACCTCAACTATTCCGTAGTTTTTGTTGTTTTGTAAAATTTGCACTCATTAACAATCAGGCAGGATACGCACGTGGGGGAAATTACGGTATCACAGAATCATGAGATCATGATGATAAAGAAAAGAAGTACCTGCAGGACCAAATCCTGGTCTCATGGACAGGACAGCAACACACCCAGAGTTTGGCAAACTCTATTATTAAAATTTTCTCACAATGGTCTCAAAATTGAGGCAAATATGATACATATAAGCACAGCGTAAAACAGAAAGGTTGAAGGAATAATCCAGCAGCCACTGCACACTACGGCACCTCTCACGAGACATCTCCTGAAATACCGCGTTTCACTTCACATCAAAAAATCGAAGATGAATTTCTGAAGCCGTAATTAAAACCGTAATTACAACAGTATTTCAGAAGAGTTCAGTTCTGGAAGAAATATTAAAGTAAATTATGTACTATAAAACAAAGAGATGTGGTATAACCATGTATAACCAAGTATTTGAAGGTTGTGACCAACGTGATGAATGGAGACCAATCATCACTGCGAAAGGAATATACGTCGCTAAAACGGGCTAAAACTCAAAAGGGGAATTGAGACAAAGTACTTTATAACTGGAGACAACTTTCCAACGAGAAATACTCCGTACCAGCGCTAGGTTTCACTACAAACTCGAGACTCCTGAAATTATTTGCTCAGACTTCTGAAGTTGAAATGATGCCATACGCTGCTCCTTGGGAAAGAACGACGAATGAAATGAGTTTGCGTTTGGAAGAAGCGAGATGTGAAACCACTCTTTGTTCCTACAGCAGTCCTCACTACCGTTTAAGGCAGGTGACTGTGAAACGACCTCCTCGTACAAAGCGCACGATTTAGAAGAGAGAAGTTTCTTTAAGCCCTGAAGAAACAACAGGAATTTATGAGCAAGGTTCTGCGGTTTTGGCAATGCAAATCAAGGTATTTAACTGGAATCGGAGTTCACGGGGCAGCCAGTGGTGTACTCCCATGGTGTATTCTCAGTGCCTGAAGTGTGGCACAAAACGGGCCGGCCTGCTGCCCTTCAGCCATGGTCCCCACCAACGCCGACAGCGCCGCACCAGTAAACTGCTATGGGAAGGTCTGCACCGCCATTGTCCAACTCGCATCACCCATCCCAGAGCCCATTTACTGAACTAGTGGTAAAGGTAAAGTGGTAAAACCTCCTCTGAGGCTGCGATCAGACAATCCGTGGAGGAAGGACCATGGTCTGGTACCTGCCCGCAGCCAGCGAGTACGGCCTCGGCGGGAAAACCCCCCTCCTCAGCTTCGCAGAAACTGCTCCTCTCAAACGCTTTCAAGAGAAGGCACTGCTATTCCTACTTGAATGCGACAGAATTTTAGGACAAGAGAGCATTTCAATACTATTAAAATGATGGATTGAATGAGTTATTTTCATATTTTTGGCATTTACACCTATTAATTATTACTCTACTACCGGTTCTGCCTATTATTTCTGAAGACGCTTTAAACCTTTTAACAGTATTGGTCCCTAATAGTTTTTTCCCAGAGAAAGTAAGAGCTTCTGCATAAAACTTGAGCCCACTGACAAAATGGTGTTTTTCCTAGTTACCTCTCAAGACCTTTGCTAGTCTACAGACCTGAAAATGTCTATGTATTACATGCAGAAAAATCACGGAGCTGCTACAGACAGGTTCTTCACAGGTGAGGACTTTGGAGGCAGCATCCTTGGAAAGCTCAGGGAAACATTCAGGACATTAATTCTTTGTAAATCCATTTTGGTGGACTATGAAATGCACCCATGACCCAACCCACAGTGGTGGCTTTCATGCAACAGCATCTCTCACTAGTGTTGCCACCAGTTTAATTGGTGGCAGCACCAATGGGTCATTTGCAATAAAAAGGCTATTTTCAAACACCACGTTGTCTAGTCCTGGCAAGAGCAGATCAGGGCGACTAACACACCAACAGCTTTTTGACACAAGCCATCCATTCCCCTGTTAACATCGCTTATAACAACAATAGGACATTATCGGTACAGGTTTGGGGCTGACCTCCTGGAGAGCAGCTCTGTGGAAAGGGACCTGGGAGTCCTGGTGGACAACAGGATGCCCATGAGGCAGCAACGTGCCCTGGTGGCCAAGAAGGCCAATGGCATCCTGGGGGGCATCAAGCAGAGTGTGGCCAGCAGGTGGAGGGAGGTCATCCTCCCCCTCTGCTCTGCCCCAGTGAGGTCACATCTGGAGCGCTGTGTCCAGTTCGGGGCTCCCCGGGTCAAGAAGGACTGGGAACTGCTGGAGAGGGTCCAGCAAAGGGCTACGGAGATGCTGAAGGGACTGGAGCATCTCTCTGATGAGAAGAGGCTGAGGGACGTGGGGCTGTTCAGTCTGGAGAAGAGAAGACTGAGGGGATCTCATCAACGCTGATCAATCCTTCAAGGGAGGGTGCCGGGGGGATGGGACCAGTCTGTTTCCAGTGGTGCCCAGTGACAGGACAAGAGGGAACGGGCACAAA
>NW_009650176.1:2035192-2055192 GCF_000708025.1 Charadrius vociferus
CCCAAACCCGCCTGGACGCCGTCCTGTGCCACTGCTGGAGGTGCCCCTGCTCTGGCGGGGGGTGGGTGGGGGAGCTCCAGAGGAACCTTCCAGCCCTGACCATTCTATGATTCTATGAAAAGGATTTGGTGCACACACACATATACACACACAGTACACACAAGTGTGAAAATGTTTTTCTACTGGCACATGAATGCCACTTTTTTGCTAGAGCTGCCTGGGAGCTGCTTACAGTCAACCCACCACTGAAAAGCCATGTTTGGGTGTCGCTGCCAACTATCACCGTAACAAAACCACACTGATTCCTGCCCTGCCCGTGCCGGAGGGGCACCGCGGCCGTGGTGAGCTGTGGATGCTCCCGCTGCCCCACGCCAGCTCTGTTTGTCAGTTAAAACACATCTATGCAAATCACAGGGCAGAAAAGCCCCTAAAACACAGCTGCAGAGGGGGGGGATGCCTCCCTACGCCCTCCCACCTGCAATGCTTCAGATGACTTCTTTTTAGACAGGTAGAAAATAGAGAAAATTGTGATAATGAAGGAGGTTTGTTCCCGAGACTCCAAAGTAGAATCTTATTTAAAATAATTTACGCTTTGAAATAGACGTCTGAGAAAAATGAATGCTGGTTTTAATTAGAAAGTAGGATAGACAAACATCAGCTTGGCCAAGAGCGGCAGAAGCAGCCGCATCGCCGCCGACCTTCCCGGGTAATGGAGTAATTCACAGGAACGCATTACGCCTCCTGATAGCACTTTATTTAGTAATGGAGATCTACTGGGCCTGGCATGGATCATACCGGCTCGGCTCAGAAGCAGCTCCTCTAGTCTATCAACCACAGTTTTGCGCACGCCATGAAATATTTTTACTTAACACGGTCCATACTTACACTTTATATTTAATACTGAGCAGCCCAGTAAATCCAGACTGCAAACGTATGGCTTCTTAGCATGTGTTCAGAGAGGGAGAAGGCAATAAACAGCAAACAAAATAAGTTTTATGGACCCGAAATTGGTAGTACTAAAGGTTGATTGGCGATGCTGGTGCGATGGGAGGACAGCAGGGGCCCTCCGGGCTGCTGCTGGGATAGAATCCTCGAGGTTGGAAGGGACCTTGAAGATCATCATAGAATCATAGAATTCTTTAGGTTGGAAAGGACCTCAAAGATCATGGAGTTTCAACCCCCCTGCCATAGACAGGGACACCTCCCACCAGCCCAGGTTGCCCAAGGCCACGTCCAACCATCAACATAACACTACCAGGCCCACCACCAGACCACGTCCCTCAGCACCACGTCTACACATCTTTTATATCCCTCCAGCGATGGTGACTCCACCCCTTCCCCGGGCAGCCCATTCCAGTGCTTCACAACCCTTTTGGGGAAGAAATTTTTCCTAATATCCATCCTAAACCTCCCCTGGCGATGTACCCATGGAGCTCCTCACACGTGAGCCGCTCAGCCCCTTCCCTTGATGGGGCCCAAACACAACTTATGAATGTCCCTTGGCAGACGTCCCTCGGTGGCAGGACGTCCCAGCCCCGGGCAGGCCCCTTCAGCTGGGGGGGCAGCAGCGGTGCTTGGTACCGCGGCTCCTACGGCCAAAGCGCTCTACGGCCATCCCGACAGCCGCACGGCGTGCCTATACAATTAACCATAGGTAATTAAGGCCCGTACGGATACACTATGGCAACAAAGATGCACAGAAACAGCTCATTAAACAAACAAGATGCAAACTATAGTAACGCATAATTAAGTCAACTCTTTGAATAAAAGTCTGTTGTTTGCTTTTTTTTTAATTTTTTTTTTTATTTTTTTCATTTCACACTGCATTTCTTCCTGCTAAAAAGATGGACTTCTAAAGAAAACTGTGTGGGCTGGTTCCCTGCCCGCTCCCCTCGGCAGCCAGAGGAATTACACCCACCAGCAAAGCCCCAATAAACCACCTAGTGACCACCAGACCTCTCTTCCCGTGTTTGTGCTGGCCCAAAAACCGAGGCAGTGCCTGCGCCCTGTGAAATTAAACCCACACTCAAGAACAAAGTATGGCGGCTTTCGTCCTCCCGTGGTTTCTCACACTTCTACGCCCTCATACAACTGGTAGTCAAATCTGCCATAAAAGATCTCCTCCACTGACTGTTAAAACGCTCCTCAAACTCTATTTAACACCCGTAACGTTCTAAGGAGTCTGAACCCCACTATTTTTCACCAGAAGCCCACGCTACAGCTCAGCACGAGATGCCGGGAACAGGTTTTTGTTCTGCTTTTCCAGAAGAGCTCGAGGAAAACGCGACTCCTGTCAATAATCCCCATTTTATCTGGGTAAGCTTTTAAGACCGCGGCAATTGTTTTCCAAACAGAGAAGTGATATCACTTGGATATCAATTGACATTTTGATTTTGCGGTTAAAAGAATGTTTTCATATTTCCTCCTTTCTAGCTGGCTCTTCCAGGTACCGACACAGGCGGAAAGTACTGAAATTGGGTTAGTGATAAACTTTGCCCCAGCGGGTACATCTCTGTGAGTCAGTAAGGAGAGAGGGAAATTTTTAATGACTGGATTTGTTTGCGTTTTTTTGATTTTTGCAAGAGTTATCCTTTTTAAAGTCAGTTATTTTTCCGAAGAAGCAGAGCCTTCAACATCTTCTTGAAAAACAGAAAAAGGTAACAAATACCTGAAAACTCACACACAGACATGATGCCATGTGCTGGTGAGATATATATATATATATATTTTATAAAAAGCACTATGTGGAGGATTTTGAAGAGGATCTAGGCGAGCCGACGGTGGTGCCGAGAGTTTCTGCCATCCCCGCGGGATCCAGCGGCGTTTTCGGCTGCGGCCGTGCGGAGGCGAAGCCCCGGCGTCCCCCGGGGAGGCGGCGAAGGCTCTGTCACTCACACCAAACCTCCTGCCAGAAAACCCACTTAGTGGCAGCTTGAAAGGTCACCTCAGCAACACAACTTCCATCTCCAGCGAAAGCCATCTCGTAAGGCTTTACAAATATTTGGAGTCTGATTCTCCAAATATGATTTGTCAAAACAACACAGTGTAACAGCATCGCGCCCAAAGACAGCCCCTCTATAAATAGCCTACCAGGGAAAAAAAAATGTTTACTTTATTTGCTGCATGTGAGAGGGAGGTAAAACCTAAACAAACTTTCCACAGGAGCTGAGTTTACATATTTAAACTTCAACGGTGCCAAAGTTGCAGCCTAACTGGCACCGAAAAAACTAACAAAAAAAGTCATATATTGACAAAACACACAGTCATAATAAAACCACATCCAGTTAATAACTTTGAGAACTAATGTTAACTCCTAGCACAATAGAAAAGTCTCCTTAAACACAATAAAGCAGTGATATAATTTACTCTCAGCTCCTTTTCAAAACATTACTCTCTGCCCACAATCACATTCAGATTACAAAATTCCTTTTGTAGTTTTCTCCCAGCCGTGGGAATAAAATAAACCACTTAGATGACAGTAAAGTGTCTGTAAAATATATAACAGCAATAACTCCTGGTGGAAATGCGGCAGATATTTATACAAGAGCATTGTAAAAAAGGCTAACGCTGAGGAAGGGTGTTTCTTTGGAGAGGCCTCTTCTGGAGGAGATCCTGGGGAAGGTCGGTGCTGCGACCCCCACCCCAGTCTGGTCCGGTACCCAGCACGGGGGTGAAGCTGGTGGAAGCCCTCCCAGCCCCTGGCTACCCGCACACCAGCCGGCTGAAAGGAGAGCAAGCATAGAATCATGGAATGGTTTGGGTTGGAAGGGACCTTGAAGACCATCCAGTGCCACCCCTTGCCCTGGGCAGGGACACCTCCCCCCAGCCCAGGTTGCTCCAAGCCCCGTCCAACCTGGCCTTGACCACCTCCAGGGATGGGGCAGCCACAGCTTCTCGGGGCAACCTGCCCCAGGGGATCACCACCCACACAGCCAAGAATTTCTTCCTCATATCTCATCTCAATCTCCCCTCTTCCAGTTTGAAGCCATTCCCCCTCATAACTCTCCCAGCCTGTCCTCCCAGCAGAGGGGCTCCAGCCCTCCCAGCATCTCCGGGGCCTCCTCTGGCCCCGCTCCAACAGCTCCGTGTCCTTCTGCTGGTGGGACCCCCCGAGCTGGAGGCAGCACTGCAGGGGGGTCTCCCCAGAGCAGAGCAGAGCGCAGCAGAGGGGCACAATCCCCCCTCGCCCTGCTGGCCACACTTCTGATGCAGCCCGGGATACGGTTGGGCCTTCGGGGCTGTCATTGCACATTGCCGCCTCATGGTGAGCTTCTCGCTCCTGGCAGGTGGGGAGCAGGGGCAGAGCCCCACTCTCCTGGGGCGAGAAAAGGAAGGACTCAACACTAGCTAGCAATAGCCTGCCTTAATTAAAGGTAATTTATTTCCACAGTGTTTTGCAGTTGTAGAACCTGTACATCTACCAAGTAATAACATAAGGAATGTAATTTATCAAATACAATATCCATCACAGCTAAGTAAGTGATGCGGTTGAAGTTCTGACATGGAAGGAAGGATGCTTAGGAGTTTACTCAACAAAGAAGCCTGATTAATTTTTCTACTCATTTAAAAGATCTCTACAGTAGGCCATGCCAAGGTGGCCATCATGACCATGACTACATCGAAAGACAGGCTGAGACCATAAAAAAAACATGAAAGATTCCATTTGTGCAAGTCGTGGTTGTCCATGGTCCTCTCCTGTCCTTCACGTAAGCAGCCAAGGAGGGACAGAGAAGGCAAAGTCTCCCAAGCCTCCACTTCTAAAAGTTATTTCATGGCAGATTTAATCAGAGCAAGGAGCTGGCCCAAGCAGTTCTTGTCCAGGTTTCTCTGCCACCCAGTACCACCTGGCACAGCTTAGTGCACCCAACCAAAGCAGAAATACAGAATCACAGAATCACAGAATGGTCAGGGTTGGAAGGGACCTCTGGAGATCATCTAGTCCAACCCCCCTGCCAGAGCAGGGTCACCTACAGCAGGTTGCACAGGACGGCGTCCAGGCAGGTTTTGAATGTCTCCAGAGTGGGAGACTCCACCACCTCTCTGGGCAGCCTGTGCCAGTGCTCCACTACCCTCAAAGTAAAGAAGTTCCTCCTCATGTTAAGATGGAACTTCCTATGTTCAAGTTTATGCCCATTACCCCTCGTCCTGTCACTGGGCGCCACTGAAAAAAGACTGCTCCCATCCCCCTGGCACCCTCCCATTAAGTATTTGTATGTATTAATAAGATCCTCCCTCAATCTTCTTTTCTCTAGACTAAAGAGACCCAAGTCCCTCAGCCTTTCTCCATAGGAGAGATGTTCCAATCCCCTCATCATCTTCGTTGCCCTTTGCTGGACCCTCTCCAGCAGTTCCCTGTCTTTCTTGAACTGGGGAGCCCAGAACTGGATGCAGTACTCCAGATGCGGTCTCACCAGGGCAGAGTAGAGGGGGAAGATGACCTCCCTCGACCTTCCCTAGCGCAAAGGGAGATGGCTTATTTTATGTTCAGTGGTTTACATCAGTGTCAGAGGGATGAAGCTGGATGGGATGGAGCTGGACCAAAGCGTGAAGCAGCGTCCCCCCCGGGCAGGTCCTCCCCTGCCTGCAGCCTGCCAGCGGGACCGGGGCACGTCAAACCGCCTTACTCGCTTCTACCACCAGCAACATCTGCCGGCAGCTGGAGACCACAGTCAAACCCTGCCCACAGGCTTCGCTGCGGAGACACGAATTAGTAGGGTCTTTCTACGACTGGAGAACAAGTGCATTAATTTGGATATATAAAAAAGTGACATAAAATTTGAGGTCGGTCAATGTAAATCAAATGCCCTAATGAATGAAGCCCTGGACAACCACATTAGTATGTGCGTTATGGGGAATGTACCCTTTCCGCATCAGTCACTGGTTACATCTTTTCAATATGTTTAAATATGTTCTCACGGAATTTAACCGATTGCTTAATTCCTTGATAAAAGAAATTAAGCTTCCAGATCAAAACCTACACTTTTAAAACTGAAAAGGGAAAACACTGTTGTACCCGCAAAGAGCATCTTCCTGCAAAATCAACGGCCTTCGCTTCTGTTGAGTTGATCGTGTTGGTTTGGTTTTCAGTATTCGTTTTTGAAAGCATTTGCAAACAACATTAAAGTGTAAGCCACAAGGTCAATGAAAAACGCGTCAAAATCTTTAATACTATGAAATGTTATCACTCTGGGCAGGAGGACATGTGGGGCTTTGGCACGTGCTGCAGTCCTGATCCATGGCATCAGGCTGGCACAAAACCTGTGGATCACGGCTCTCCTGTCCTTCTCAGCTGGTGCACAACAGCTGTCGGTGAAGGCGAGCACACATCTGTGCCAGCCCCAGGAGACAGGTTTGGGGTGGGTACGTCTCAAGTAACTCAGAAGAACTGAAATAGCGTGACCTATTCTGCTCAGCTTGATGAAATACGGTTTGTTAAACTTCTTTTTTGCGTTTATAAGTTCTGAAAAACATCTTCTGTAAAGTTATTCATGAATAGAATAAAGTTCTATGAAGAAAAAGTAAACACGACTCACGGCAATTATCAGAGCAAACCCAACATTCATCTGCAAGAACTGGTCATGGACCCCAAGACACTGGTTCCTTGCGATCGCTAGAAGCATGTGGTAGAACATTCATCCTCAGCATACCACTTTGTCCCCAGGTAATATGAAAACTTTGATGGTCACAGATATAAAAATCCAGAAGGATCTCTATTATTCTAATTTTTAAAAGAAGTAAATCTTAAGTCAATTTCCAAGAAAAACACAAGAACATTTTCCATGCGCAAAATTATTTGCCAAACTTGACAAGCTTATGAATATTTCTCATTGATTTGACATTTTTCAATGAATAAAGTATTTGAGCAAATTGTTTGTCAGAATTTAATTACTTTACTTCTTTGTGTATTTGTATACAAGTCTTTGAATTCAAATGAGAAGTTATTATTAGGTTTACCGTCTAGGACCAGATGACATTATAAAAAGCTAAAAATCCCCCAAAACAAAGACACCCATGAGGGCTGAAAGCACATTCAGATTTAGTTCAGCTGAGAACAAACCGCTTTATTTTCAGAAGAAACAAAAAATAACTTCAGATCCCTCCTGGAGGGCATTGGGCTGGTCACTTCCTTAACTTCCAGAAAGATTTACAAGAAAGCATATGTGTGTACCAGCATTAACGCACAGCACTGATTGAAATGGTTATTTCAATTGAATATACACATATTCATGATGATTCATGATGCTGGGAGGGCTGGAGCCCCTCTGCTGGGAGGACAGGCTGGGAGAGTTGGGGGGGTTCAGCCTGGAGAAGAGAAGGCGAAAAAGGGGAGACCTCAGAGCCCCTTCCAGTGCCTGAAGGTGCTTCAGGAGAGCTGGGGGGGACTTTTGACAAGGGCATGGAGTGATGGGATGAGGGGGAATGGCTTCAAACTGGAAGAGGGGAGATTGAGATGAGGTATGAGGAAGAAATTCTCTCCTGTGAGGGCGGTGATCCCCTGGGGCAGGTTGCCCCGAGAAGCTGTGGCTGCCCCATCCCTGGAGGTGTTCAAGGCCAGGTTGGACGGGGCTTGGAGCAACCTGGGCTGGTGGGAGGTGTCCCTGCCCAGGGCAGGGGGAGTGGACTAGATGATCCTTAAGGTCCCTTCCAACCTAAACCATTCTGTGATTCTATAATATTCCATGTATAATCATTCTGGTAAACACATTTTCAATAGCAGCTCTTCAAGAACAGAAGACATCATAACCCCTACAGTGGGCACACACGTCCTTGTACTGGCACTCAGCAAACACCGATGCATAACATTGAATTATCATTTCTTTGGGTCAATCGTATCCACTATCCTGCTGCAAAACCACCAAAATACACCGCCGTGTGACACTGCCTTTACTAATAGCGCTACTAAGAACGACAATTTGTAACAACCCTCAAAAAGGTTTGTGAACAGAGACACGGGAAAGACCTCTGTTCCTAAGCGAGTGTCAAAATCCTGCTCGGGACCCCCCTGTTCTTCCCCAAGATGCCAATAAGCACTCCTGAAAGGCGACGAGGGGCAGGAGGGGCTGGGACGGAGCCCAGCAGCGACGCGAGGCGCAATTCCAGTTAACGGGAATTGGAGCCGTGGGTACGATCCCAACAGCGCCGGGTACAAAGGGACCCCGAGGAGCCGTAAGTCTGGCAGCCCAATGTAAATACTGGGGGAGGAACATCAGCCCCCGTAGACTTTACACCTTCCAAATGTTCTACCGCAAGTTCTCCATGGCCAAGAAACACCATCAAGGCTTTCAGGCACAACGGTACAACAGCAGCGATGTGTGGCCAAAGAAATGAAGGAAGCCGCTGGTAGGAAACAATACGGCCACAATTCACTAATTAAAGCAAAGGATGACGGAGATTTTGAAGTAGAGCAGAATTAGTCACCTCATAAGCTTCAGCGCAGACGTTTTACAATCTGCAAAAAACATTTTCTGTAACTTTTTCTGCACGTTATTTTCAAAGTTGTTTTACTGCATATAAAACCATCACGCGTTGGAACCACACATAGGCTTTCTGCATAAAATATCACCTTATCTCTGTATAAGCAAACTATTTTAACTCCCTAGAGCTATTTAGCTAACCACTTGCTGTGACCTCTGAATTCTTATCCTGAATTATATTTTTATGTGCTATATAAAGGTACTGTTATGTTACTGTTTTTATTCCAGGTGCCAAAAAGGACAAGTTTATTGCCAACTGCTCACTCTGTGTCTTTTTTTTTTTTTTTAAAGGACTTAACTGACCCAGCAGTCTAATTTGTTTTTAATTCACACGTGAATGGCTTACGAAGAAAATCACATCTAGGATGAAGAAAAAAATAAACAAATCGGTAATATTTGGAGAAAATAATTCAACACCCCGAAGTGTGGCCCTGCTGGCATGACTGAGGAGCACTGTACCAGCACAGAGGAGCGCTCTTCTCGGCGTTATGTTTCGTTAACACGTAGTTTGTATTTACTGCCACGACAGGCGATGGAGATGCCGGTGGCGGGGGTGCCGTGGCAGGGGCAGGGACCGGCTGAAAGCCCTCCCTGTACCCCGAGGAAGGGGAGTCCCTGAGCCAGGACACGTCCGTCTGTCCCCACGCGCCTCCAGGCGCCGGAGGGCTCCGCAGACGGGCTCAGGAGAAAGCGGTTCCCACCGCTGGGTCCTCCAGTTCCCCACCCTAAAACTGGAAGCAAACCCGTAACGCCCATCTCCGGCACAAGCGCCTTTCCAACGGCGCTTCACTGCCCAGCAGAACTCTGCAGTTAAAGAAACCAAAAGGCTTATTTAACCTCCAGCTTCTTCAGCACGCTTAACATTAAGGGAGGGGATTCTGCCCCTCTACTCCACTCTCCTGAGAGCTCACCTGGAGGTCCCCAAGACAGGAAAGACACGGAGCTGTTGGAGCAGGGCCAGAGGAGGCCCCGGAGATGCTGGGAGGGCTGGAGCCCCTCTGCTGGGAGGACAGGCTGGGAGAGGTGGGGGGGTTCAGCCTGGAGAAGAGAAGGCGAAAAAGGGGAGACCTCAGAGCCCCTTCCAGTGCCTAAAGGGGCTCCAGGAGAGTTGGGGAGGGACTTCTGACAAGGGCATGGAGTGATAGGATGAGGGAGAATGGCTTCAAACTGGAAGAGGGGAGATTGAGATGAGATATTAGGAAGAAATTCTTTGCTGTGCGGGTGGTGATCCGCTGGGGCAGGTTGCCCCGAGAAGCTGTGGCTGCCCCATCCCTGGAGGTGGTCAAGGCCAGGCTGGACGGGGCTTGGAGCAACCTGGGCTGGTGGGAGGTGGCCCTGCCCAGGGCAGGGGGTGGCACTGGGTGGTCTTCAAGGTCCCTTCCAACCCAAACCATTCTGTGATTATATGATTATCAAACAATCTCCTCGAATGCGACTAGGAGTTGCACTGACACCGTGGTAAACTCCAATTCTCTTCCAAACTCAGGCAACTACTATCAAACCTTAACCCTGATGATACACAGAAAGAGCGGCTTTTTGTCTAAAAACCATGGAGAGAGCATAAAAAAGAAAAAAAGAATGGCTTACCAAGCAGTAGACCTCTGTGCTATGAACATTCTAATAGTAAAATCTCAGCAATGATAGCACATATACTCGTAATCAAACATAAATTGAGGCGGTGCGGTCCTACAGGCAGCGGTGGTGTGCTGAGACGGTGTTACGAAGAAAAGCTGCCGCTGCCGGGAAGCCCGTGCAGCCCCGAGAAAGCCGTCTCTGTGTGTCATCACCGACGGCTTCACGGGTCCCCTGAAGTCAACAGAACGAAGATCATTATCCATGTCATGACCAGCACTGGGACAAAAAGGAGCTATTGTTGGCTGCTGAATTAGGCATAAACCTGCAGAATCTTTGAGGAGAAATTCCAGCTGCCTTTATCAGCACGAAATATATTGTACTCCGAAAGTGAAGAAAAGGAAGTAACACAGACTGGAGAAAGCCCCACGGACACCGGGAGAAGAAGCCATCGCCCCTTGCGCTCGGTGAGGCCGGGGGCTGCCCTGCGAGGCGGTGGGGAGGTGGGGGCTGCGGTACCCTGGGGGATGGAGGAGGGTGATGCTCTCCCCAGCCTGCGCCGGTCCCCGAGAGCACGGGGCTGGTTCAACACGGCACGTACGCCACGTCAGTGAGAACAGCAGAGACGGTGGGAGCCACTGCTAGCGAGGTCCGATTTACCCGCGCTGGCTGCCAGCCTGCTCCGAACACAAATACTGCATTTTGGACTTGAAAATTGGAAGGCAGGAGGAAGAACAGACAACTGAAACCCTAATTTGCAGTGAGAGACTGTACTTTACTCTGATTAACAAGACGGGTAAGCCAGCTCCGAGCATCGTGCACACAGCTACTGGGCCTCCGGTCCAAATAAGCAACGCAGTTAACCGAACAGCACCGTGTTGGGTAGAAACTATCATGTTTCATTAATGGTTGAGGAAAAAACCTACCTTTTTTGTACAGGCTAAACAAGACATCTATCGTGTTACAAGACAGGACATCATCTCCTGCTCACCCAGACAGCTTCGCCTGGAATAATTTGTACTGCCCAAATATGAACCTCCACTACTCTTGCCCCTCAACCTAAAAAAAAAAATTAAAAAAAAAAAAGGGAAAAAAAGACATTTTTCTCATTTTCCTGAGAAATTCAGAACTTCCCTTTACCTTTTATGATATTTTTTCTGTGCTTTTGGGAGATAGAGCCGGTCCAACAGCGAAGTGCAGCCCGACCTGTCCCGCATAGCCCATATTCTGTCCGTGGAGTCCTACAGCTGCAATACGGCCCCCACCAGAGCTCCTCCCCACGCAAACAAAATACATCCTTTCCAATATCTGCCTGATGTTTGAATTGCTTTATAGATCGTAGTCTGGAAGCCAGTAGAGGTGTCTTCCAGACAGCCACAGTAAGAATTAAGTTTTGTGAAATCCCAACCGGAAATTTCAAATAACTCTACCATCATCGTAACAGAATAAACAGCCACCCATCTCAGACATTTTTCTTATTTATGGTAAGAATGGAAGAGATTTCGTTTTCCAAAGAAAAAACTCATCTAGAAAGGTAGTCAAGAAAAATACCTGCTTTTCTGAGCATTTTCTTCTGTCCTGTGTGACATTAAGTCTTTTATGGGGTTAAATGATTTAACTCCTTCCAACGGAGAGGATCAAGAAAGCCATGAGCAGAACACCTGCACAAGCAGACACGGCACCGCAACCGACTTCGATTAACTCCGTGCTGAGTACGGAACTATTACTTTCCTCCCAGGCAAATACTAACTTTTGGGGGGTTTTACATCAAAACTGCTGTTTACACCGGCAATGAGATGATCCTTCAGATACTTAAAGGGTCTGAAAGCAGTGAAGTTCTGCACAAGCCATGACCTTTTGAAAGACAGATCACCAAAAGAGATGGGGCAAAGCAAGAAGGGGTAAGTGCTCCACATCTGCCACAATACCCACGAAAGAATTACTCATTTATCAGTAACATACTTGTCTTTAACACGCTTCAAATCAAACGTTTCCTAAAGGATTCACCAGTTGAAATGGAAACAGCATGACGTATGGAGATTGTTTCCCGACGTACCTCTGGGAACGTCAGGAAAGCAGAGAACCACCAAGGAAGGACGGGCGCACCTTCCCCTGCCGCGGCGGGCAGGTGGGGGGGAAGCTTTGAAAAATGAGGGATTGTTATTTGCTCATGGCAAGAAAGAACCTTTATTCTTACGAATGACTGATTATTTAATTAATTGTGATTTAAGGGAATTTAAATGCTAGGGAGAAGGCTGGCAAGGGCTTCAATGATTAAAGAGATGCCCTAGTCACAGCCACTCCAGAAAAGGAAAGCCTTCAAGTAACAATTTCTATAAAGCAAAAGAAACCAAACTGTTATTTCCAAATTGCGTGTTTTTTTACTGGGGCATTCCAAAACTGCTTTCAACACCAGAACTGATGTGCTTCTCGAATTTTCCTCTTCCCGAAGCTTGTGGGTCAGGAGTATTACAAAAATAGAAAGAGAAGCCAAGAGTTACCGCAGTTCAGTAAGTCATGTAAAGTTAAACAAGATTAAGATTTCTCCCAACACAGTTAGGCATCAATTTTCAAAACTGGCGTGAGTAGAGATGCTGAAGAAGCCCTCATTGGCTCTACCTGCAGTGCCTGAGAAAAAAGCAGCTTCTGGGCTTGAGATTTAACACAGGTCAGAAAAAAAGGTCCGAAGACTCGTTTCCCTAAGTTGCATCATTTTCACCTTCAGACTAGCCGAGTGCTAACCAGGGAGCGAAAAAGGGTACGAAGATGATGAAGAGTGCGGCTTGGCAGTGAGGGGGCAACACCACGAGCATCTTCCCTTCCCCGAGGCAGGGGGCCGAGCAGCGGCTGGGAGAAGGCAGCGGGAAACCCGCAGACCCTCAAACCAACGGCCGCCCACGACACGCGGAAGGGGGAACGGACGCGCAGGAGGAGGGCAATGCAGGTAATTTATTGCTGCTGCCCATCAGTATGGACCCGAGGCAGGGTGAGAGGAGAACCACGCTAGGAAAGCCGTTAGCAGGCAAGAGATCAGTATGGGATGCTCACAGTAGGTAAGAGAAAGTGGAAAATCAGAGTGAGCCACATCACCGCCTCCAGTAGGCTTTGGGTTTCCATAGGTACCGAGGATGACGTTATCCGCTAGCTTTTCACACCTATAATGAGAATTAATTTAAATAAAAGTGGAACTACGTATCACAACCCATTAACGAAGGAATACGGTAAGAACAGATCTTGACTGAAGCCTATGGAACGCTGCAGAAAATGCGCTTCCCACAAAAGTTCTGCTATCCACATTTCTGAATACTTAATTCGGAAATAAAAGCAGTTTCAAGGTTAGCAAGTTTCTTTCAGCGCACTGAATAATTCGCAATATTCAACAACTTCTGGCACGGCAGTGAAATTGGAGTCGTCTATCGCATCACACTCAGATGACCAAAGGAAACACAGGAATACAGCGAACAGCAAAACATCACCGCCTACAAGAAAATAAAACCCAAACATGCTCACAGATGAAAACGAAATTTAATGTGTGCTCCTGAGGGATGGGAAAGTAGAAAGACGGGAAAGGGCGATATTGCGTTGGATTGGTGGAATGAGATGCAAAAGGCGTGCGAAAGGCTTCCATTCGAGCCGTTAAAACCACCGGCTTTGGAAACGCGGGGCTCTGCAGCGAACAACACTGAGGTCTGGTGTCAATTTAAATGCACTGAACACCAGGAAAATGCCCCCAACTAAGGCTTCAAACTTGTACAGCACATTTCCACTCAACCCAACTAGATTGCCTGTCACATCTGACATGGCTTGTCAAAAGTTATCCTTCACTGCTCATGGGCAACATGGAGGGTCAAAAGACCAAATACAATGGTCCAACCCATCCCATTTTTTTTCCTTCAGAGCAGCAGATATTGAACTCGAAGATGACAAGACAGAGCAGGTTGAAGCGGCTGCCAGAGAAAGAGAAGCTGTCCAGAGCCGCTGATCTGAAGGAGAAAAACCAGCTGGTCTGTGCATGTCACGGCCGGGGCTCGGGCGCTGACAGTCTCACACAAAAGGGAGTGAAAAGCCGAGAAACTTGAAGTGGCCTTTGCAAACCATTTCAGCCGTTAAAAAGGAAAGACGCGGTCACCCGGTAATGTGAAACGCGCCACGTACGTGATGGAAGGGGAAAAGGATGTCCTCCGTTCCGTTCATCTGCATCCGTACGAACCAGAGGTGGTTTTTCAGGCGCTGAAAAAAATCTGAATTTTGAGAGGAGCTTTCTCACTCGCAGCTTATTTTTAGAAATAAAACCCTGAAACGAACCTTTGAAAAAAGCAACACCTTTCTAAAGCGGCTCAAACCCCTTATCAATATTTTCAGTCGAGAGGCTTGCTCGTTCTGACAGCAGAAGACGTGAAATGATAATTTATGGAAAAGCGATTTATTAATAGCTGCAAACAGGGCAGTTGCCGTCAGCCGGTTACAGTTAGTAGCCTCACGCCTATTTGAACGGACAACCGCAGACATTTTGCACAGTATCACTGGAAAAGTTGCAGCCCCGTGCTGCACTGCAGCAAATCTCAGCGCATCCATTCCCTTCAGTGCCCGACGCCCTCTTTAGCTCTCCGCCATCACCGCAAAACTATCTACTTCCAGTTGTCTTTGTCCCTGCAAGAATCCTGACTTATTTCTTTTTTCTTTCTCCATAATAATCGGAGTTTCACGCACCTTTTCCCCTAAGCGAGTGAATTCCCAGTTAAAAGACATGTGTGGGAAAATCTTGCTGTATGCGGCGAGGAATCACGGAGCAAACGCACATCCCGGTGTCTCCCCGGGAAAACCCAACGCAGAGACCCCACGTTCATTCCCGCCTGTGCGGCTGTCGGAAACATTCCCTGTGCGACGCTCCCGGGCAGACGGCGTGTCCCCCGGCGATGGAGGCAGGAGGAAGGCTGCACCCAACGTGCCCCGAAGGGTTGGCACCCTCCTCCTCGCCTCCCTCGGGAGGGCACGGGGACCACAGCAAGGATGGGTGGGATGGGGTGGGAGAAGCCCACCGCTCCCCCCGCCTGGCCTGGGGTGGGCACCACGCGGAGAAACTGCCCCCAGTGCCACAGAGCAGCAGTTCCCTCCATCCCCTCCCTACCAGAAGGACATTGAGGTGCTGGAGCATGTCCAGAGAAGGGATACGGAGCTGGTGAGGGGTCTGGAGGACACGTCTTATGAGGAACGACTGAGGGACCTGGTGGTGTTGAGCCTGGAGAAGAGGAGGCTGAGGGGAGACCTTCTCACCTTCTACAACTCCCTGAAAGGAGGTGGTAGAGAGGTGGGGGCTGACCTCTTCTCCCTAGTGACAAGTGACAGGATGAGAGGAAATGGGTTCAAGTTATGCCAGGTGAGGTTTAGACTGGATATTAGGAAAAATTTTTTCACTGGAAGAGTTATTAAACATTGGAAGAGGCTGCCCAGGGTGGGGGGGGATTCGCCATCCCTGGAGGTGCTTAAAAGAAGGGGTAGACTTGGTACTTGGGGACATGGTTTAGAAGTAGTTTTGTCAGGTTGGGTTAATGACTGGACTTGATGATCTTAACGGTCCCTTCCAACCTCAATGTTTCTATGATCCTTGCAACGGTGACCACGAAGCTCGTGGAGATCCTCAACCCTGGGTGTACACATGGGTAACACGGGGTGACCGACTGCCCTGCAAAGCTGCCGCACCCAGGCAGTTAATAACTGGGAATTTCCAACCTTAATCCTTTTTTTTATGTTGCCGTCTTTGTGCTTTAATTACCTCAAAAGCAACATCAACATAAATTAACAAGGGAATGCAGAGCTACCACCAGCGAGCAGACACTGAAAGTTCAGGTTTGCTGGTGGCGGCAGCGGTGGCAGAGCTGGCTGTAGACAAGAGAGTGACATTTTTAATACATGGGTGGCTGAAAAACTAGTGTTTGAGTATGAAAGGTTGCATTTTATGTCCTTCTGTAATTTAACATTTTTCATTCTTTCCAGACTGCGTTCTGTTTTGTTCGATAACTTTTTCCTCACTGAATTTTAACACCTTATACGTATTCAGATACACAAATATACTCTCTTTCACAGATTTTTTTTTTAGTGACTGCTGTCTTATACAAGATCCTTCAGACCACTTAAAAGCATATATACGTTACTACAGATATGTATTTCACCTTGTTTGCATAAACGATCCTCACGAATGAAAAAGGTAATATTTTAGACATTTTTAAGACCTTAATCTTCAGTTAAGAAGGTAAAACCCAAAATAAATTAATTTCCTAGGCTCAGTTCCCATATTTGTCTTTCGAGACCGTTTCTCCCCCCGGTTTCCCCCGTACCTCTCCCTGGTTTAGGGGAGGAGGACGTGGAGGTGGCCGGCTCCTGATGGGCGGTGGGTGCCATGAGCCGTGGACGTGCCCTCCCCGCCACCTTCGTTTCCCTTCAACGTCCCGACGCTCTCGTCGTATTCATGAGCTGCAATTTAATTGAAGTGCACTCGAGTTCCAGCAAACACGAAGCGGCCGAGAGCGCGGTGGTGCGTGTGAGGCTCCGTCTGAGGAGGGGCGATGGGTAAATATCACGGCAGCGGCCGGTGTGAGAAGATAACCTGCCCACACATACGCCAGCCCAATTAGCTGAGGCAAAAAAGAGCTTTTATTCCCCAAAGAGTCAAAGGAAGTCTTAGCGGTGCTCTCCATCATCCAGCCTGAGATGAAGCTGCTGCGCAGTCCAGCGCGGTCTGTGCAGCGACATCGAGCGCTAAAGCTGCACCCCAAAAAAAACCCAACTTGGAAGAGAAGAAGATGCGGAAGATGCAGCTGATGGCTACAGATTCAAGGTGGTTCTCCACAGCACCGACAAACATGGAAGGGAACAGTCTTCCCCCGAGGGCAGAGCCAGCAGCACCTTCACCCGGCGTTACCTGGGCACGACCGAAACCCCACCGCCCGAGCAGTGGTGTGATGGCCTTCGCCTCTTCTAAACGGCAACAAGAAGTCTTTAACATTGAAAGTCTAAAAAAAAAAAAATATCTGGAGAAAAAGAGGAATTTCAAACTTAAAAATAGTTACTGAAAGCTTATTAAACTAACCTGATTAACAGACTTTTCCCAGAACTACTTCATTATCAAATACAGCCCAACCAGTGAGAGTCTGTAAGAAACTCCAGGTGTTGCAAGTACGCAAACAGATGTGTCTAACGACTGGCTCCAGCCTTAATTCACTCAGATTACTAAACCACTCTGATAACACTCATTTTCAGAACTTTCTGAAAATAAAGAACATAAGGAAACCCAAAGAGGAATGAGATGGACGAATGTACAGTATCAAATAAGGAAAAACATGAGCAGTCGAGAAATTAAGTGCTAAGGAAAACGTACTGCGGAATCGGAAAGAACAACTGTACTCAATAAAATTACTTCTTTAAAGAGAAACAAGATTATAACTGGGTGTACAGCCTGACGCTGCAACACTCAGGGTTTTGAAGAAAGCACTGGAGCCCAAAGGCTTTCAAAACGAAAATTATCCAGTTTAAGAGCAAGAGAACGTGTGCTTTTAAGGCGCGTGTTAAAAAAAAAAAAAAAGATTGAGCCATGTCTGAACCAACACATCTTGCCTAAAACACACGGTGCCCGAATCCCGCCGCGGGTCCCCTGTGCCGAGCATCCCGTCTCCGCCAACGCGCCGTTCCTGCGCGCTGCTCCAGGCCAAGCGCTCGTCGCCTATAGCCGAGTAAATTCAACAGTCTCTTTAACATCCCAGAACAAATTACTGACAAGTCATTTTTTGCTCCATATTGCAAGTCAACGCGGCAACCCTGTTTTTTTTCCCTATTACAAACATGTACTGTACCTCGGCTCGGAGCCGTTCGGATGCTGATACAAGATTCATAATGGCTGTCAGAATCTGCAATTTTTCCTTTTGTTTTATGAGGTCAGGCAATATTACCTGCACTGATGTATTCCATTTCCCCAGCTGAAAACCTTCTCATTTGAGCACGACAGGTTGAGGGAGTCATGATTTTGCAACCTCGCATGTGAAACACAGCGCGAGGGGGCAGGTGCCTAACCCCACGCTCTCCTTTTGCTCTTGTCCACTGGCAACAGTAAATTAAACTGTCAAAATCGGAATTGTCCTGTCATCAACAAAGCTATAGCTTCACAAGTATTGCAACATCAGATATATTTCTAATTCTGCATTTCCCTGCACCTGTAATTTCATCAGGAACTCGCACTGGACCATGGTGAGAAGCTGTCCAGGGGACAGTGGCACCGCCAGCTCCATGGGAGGCTTGACACGGCATTTCGAAGATGGAAATTAATGAACAATACCGGTGATTTGTTATATAGGGGGGAAAAAAAAAAAGCGTGGGGGACAAGGTCCTGACCTCTCGCGACGCCCCGCAGCCCGCAGGAGGGCAGGGGTGCTAACGGGCTGCGGCGCGGGGCTGCGGCACACCGCCGCCGGCCCCAAAGGGCCAAACCCCACACGCGCTTAAAGGCATTAACTGCACACAAAAAGGGGACTCGCACCTCCAAACCTCCCGTCTTCCTCCCGGCCGCTGCAGAGATTCAAAGCGCCTTCCAGAAGTTTCCTCTCCCGTCACACGGGTTTCGTTCCGGCACACGTCGCCACCAGAAACACGGGGAGTACCGCCGGGTCATTTCACTTCAGGTTTGGAATATTCAAACCGACGTTTTCTTTTGCCGTGCAGTTCTCCCAGGGTCATTTTAAAGGAACACGATTAAACACAATCTTTATTTGAGGATTTGAACGTCGTTTCAATTTTTGAAGATGACATCTACCTTTTTATAACGCGCTTTAGATGTGTTTACGTCACTAACTTCACCTTACACAAACTGCCCAGGGAAGACCTATATTCAGCAAAACAAGTAAGATGTTGTCAAAATATTGTTTAAAAGCATAGGTAACCATGCAGAATATGCAGCGGCAGTATTATACCAATGACGATCATCAAAGTGGAAGGGAGCATCTCTTCGGATATGCTGATAAACAAGAAAAAAAGGCCTCGTTGTTATTAACTCAACGTAGCAATCAAATATTGTTTTAGATTACCTCTATAGAAATTCCAAGCTTATCAATCATTAAACTGCAGACAGAAAGTTAAATTGAGATAAGAAATCATTTCACGCAGCTTAATGCAGTCAAAGCGACTCAATATTCCTTTATTAATTCTCATTTAATATCACTTTAGATTGCCGCCATTATTATCCTACGGCATAGGAAAGGCTCGCCGCAATTAGTCTGCATTAAGCCCTTTTTATTTATAAGGAGCCAAATAAACAAACCCACTTTAATTACCTGGGCGCCACCATATTGATCTGAGCATCGCCTTGGAATACGACTTTATTTCGCCTTTCCATCGCCCGGAGCGTCCAACCCTGCTCGGGCTCTCCGGCCTCCGCGTGCGCGCGCCGCCCACCGCCCCCAATTACCAGCAGAGAGAGAAGTCACCGGCGGCGGGGAATCGCCTCCCTCCCAACCCTTGTTCGCTCCCACTTCAGTACACGGTGTTAACGACATACAAATTTTGAGGTCATTAAGTATAACCAGGAATTGAAAGGAAGACAGGCGCTCTTCCCGGAGATGCCGATGTCAGCATTTCAAGTACTCTCCTAATCCCACAATGCAAGTTTCAGCATTATTGTCTCAATTTAACTTGCATTAGTACCTAGCACCTTGATTACACTGTTGGGGTGGTAATCTTCGCCTGCATATGCCATCATTACTTATGTCAAGCCTCTCGAGTTGTTATGAATACTATGTTGTTTTACGAGAGAGAGGAAATTAGTGCCAGTCCCCCAGAGTTTTGGGTGCTTAACACTGAAGCACTACACAGCCCTCTCAAATCCCACAACAAATCCTTGTTTAGTGCCACATGGAGATAAGGACTTTGCAGCAACATCCCGGCATAAATAACCCGCATCCCTCTTTATTC
>NW_009650176.1:2060931-2103181 GCF_000708025.1 Charadrius vociferus
GGACGGGGCTTGGAGCAACCTGGGCTGGTGGGAGGTGGCCCTGCCCAGGGCAGGGGGTGGCACTGGATGGTCTTCAAGGTCCCTTCCAACCCAAACCATTCTGTGATCTACACTGTGTCCCAGTAACTGAAAACTTGGGCTGCAGAGCGGAATAGGCACCCTTAAACACATCTCAGTGCAGAAGTAAAGTGTTTCATGGACAACTATAGATCAACCTGGGCAATATTTGAAGAACATAACGTTGGATAAATTACAAGATTTTCTCAGAATCTCTATAAGCAACAAACTGGGCCTCCAAAATACAAAGCGCTAACAGTACTGGATCTCATTTTAATGGGAAAACCCAGAAAGCCACTGACTTACAGAAAATTAAGAGGGGCCTCAATTCCCATGAGAAATATCTCGTTATATTTACTTTGACTAACATGAATGCGGCATTGGCCTTCAATGCTCAGAACTGGAAAAGGGCAGCTTTCCTGCGGCAAGGCAATGGTCCGCTCCCACCTGCCAACCCCCAGGAAAAGCTAAGGGAAACACCACAGGGAAAGGGGAACCCAAGAAATTTCATGTATGGAGCAAAATGAACAAAAATTGCTATTCCTAGTCAACGTAGTTTTGTGGAGAAGCTCTTTCTTAAGTAAACATGAAGGCTTTTTGTTTGGGGGTGAGGAGTTTGGAGAGAAGTTCTGAGAATGTTCTAGGTGCGTCTGAAGGACACTGGTCGATAACCTTTGCCAGATGACTGAATGCCACCGAAGCCCAGTTTGCATTAGAGGGAGTTACTGGTGCATATGCAGCGGATGCTGGCTGCCATAATCCTCGAAAAGTCATGTTGGACACAAGCCCAAGACCGGTGGGGTCATGACAATTCAGTTTTCTGTCCGTAATTTTTTATGCTTTTACAGAATATAATAAAATCTCTGTCAATTAAGTATGTAGATGAGGCAGCGTTGGATGTGGTAATAAATAAGGTTATGGGACAGAGTGGGGTACTCAGTCCAGCACGGGGGTACACCAGGTCATGTAAGGACTCTTGAGCCTCAGGTGATAAAAAGAGAATCTTTCTTATTTTAGACACAAATATCACAATTTTTTCCTTGGATTAAATATCACAGCAGAAGTGAAGCAGATCAAGTTCCAGTATAGGAAACAAAACACCCTCAAGCTTGGAACGAGGTAAAAATCAGCTGAAAGACACAAAGGTGCAAATTATTTTATTTCTAAATAAGGCACCATCACACCGGACCAAAGAAGGGTCAACACACACCTCTCTCACGCCTACCAGGACACCGGCTAAGGACACAACTGTGGTGTTAGCGAATATTACCTTTGTATCCTAAAATTACTTGCACTTCAATTCTTCCAGCAAAGCTGTGGCAGTGGTTCCAGTTTCCCAGAGGTGGAAGGCCACCAGCACCCCGTGGTGTCCCAGCCCGCGCGGCCCCGGTGGGACGGTGCCCGCTGCCACGCCGACTGAGGAGGCAGCAGGGAAACCGGTCAGGTTTGTGTGAAGCAATACAGATGTCTACCTAATTTAGCTCATTTTCATTTCTAAATACATCACCTCATTACAGTAATGGACAGTTGAACAGGCAGAGAAGGCGGCTCAGAAAACCCGGACCCATGACCCCTGAACAGAGGGGCGCGCTCCACCTACCGGCACCCTTTGCGCTTTCAGCCCAGAGACTGGAGGAGCCTTCCAGCCCAGGGCAGACATAAAATTTACCTACAGTAACAGATGAGCCGTTTATCGTTCTTTGCAGAATATTTCTTGGCGGCTCCCCAAACACCACGGTCCTGACCAATATTAGATTCTCTCGTACGCACAGAGAGCCTTTCCCACTACTCCCCATCACAATTAAAACGGCTGTTACCCTGAGCCACTAGTTATTTCTAATATTTTCCCAATTAAACCCTTAATTTTCCATTTCGAATTTTAATTAAACCATTTCTTAATTGAGGGTTAGCAGAATTTCATTGCAGCATCTCTCTTAAAACTCTGGGCCGACTCAGGACTTCACACGTACTGCAGTAAATAACAAATGTTATTGGGTTGGATGGTCAACTCCGGTCAAACCAACGCCACGGCTACAACTGTCAAAGCTTTAAATGTCAAATTCTTACTGTGACAATAAAGAAGTCGCATGGCTTTTAATACTGATGATAAAGAAAGGCACAGTATTTATTTAATAGGCTCAGTAATTCTACACATTTTCTATGCACTTCACTTTATGACAGCGTTATGTACTGCCGGTATTTGTGCACAGGAACTCCAGAAAGTAAACTAGTTACACAGCGATGTCTGTGGCAACCTACCATAAAATCTGCATTTCTAACTTTAAGTAGAACTCTACATGAACCTAAACACCAGATACTTTAAGGTACGTTATCTACAGTCCAAGATACATTTCATAATTTGTATGTGTTAAGTAATCACTAGCACTGTAATCTTATAAAACAAATTCTCTTCCACTGTCTTGATGGATGTTTTCTTTCCCCCCAATACTACTTAAAACTTTTTAGCTTCCTTGCAGCAAGCTTAACAGCTAGGATATTAAATGCAAAATATAATTCTGGCCTACTCATAAAGCTGTATTTTTGGTTCAAGTAAGTGTCACCTCAATGATAAAAGCCAAATCAAATCTAAGCCAACTAATCTGTAGAAGACGCTAATCCAACCAACCTGTAGAAGTCACTAATCCAACCAATGAAGTAAACACAGAAACTACAGAATTACAGAAAAATAAGGCTCTAGAAAAAATTACTCTGGAAAGTCTTCTACCCAAGCAGTCATCCCAACGCAGAATCAAATGCACGTGCACATTTCCCGAAAGGGTTGTCCAGCTTTTCCCCACAACCCTCCCTGAAGAGCCTTTCCAACCGTTTTGGACAGTTTGCTCCAGACCCTCAGCAGAGGGTTTGTGATTCCCAGTTGGGAACTCTCCTGCTCCAATTTAAATATTGCTATCCTCTTGCGCACAGGCACCTCAACAGATCATTTCTTTTTTCCCCTTCACACACAACATTTTGTAGACCTGACTGTGACTTTCACAGAAGCCATTACTGATGCAATTTTGGTTGGACTCAGTCGAGCGTATTCCTCCCTCCGCGTCTCAGGACAGTGCACCGTATTCTCAGACCAGCAGGACTTCAACGCCTCACACTTTTGGCTTTTCACACACCCACACGTCAACTCGCATTGACCATCCGCACATCCCTCCCCGCTGAAAGGTTCCCCGCGACTTGTCTGCCTTGTATTTGGTGGTTGATTAGTCTTGATAAAGACCTTTACTGACCACTTGACAATTTTCAGCTGCATCACCTTTATCTGAGACTGTTTTGCCAACGCGTGAGAATTATCCTAAACACTGACTCCACCGTGTAGTACACCTCCGCCCCCTCCCACCTTGATGCCACCTGCAGATTGTGGAACTGTGCTAGCTCAAGCCATTTCTCTAGACGGCGGCAAGAACGCCATCTGAGGACGTCCAAAGTCTTACTAAAAATGAAAACCTCTTCCTCTTCTCACATAAGAAGCATGATATGCAAAAAGTAAACTGATAAAACCAGAATTTGCCAGATCCACAATGGTCGTTGCACTCTTCCTTCTTACCATCCAGTGCTTGCAATAAAAAATTTAGAATAAAACAAAGGAAAACCAAGTCCTATCATTTCCTAGATTCATTTTATGCTTTACTCGAGGCTCCTCTACCAGTGGTAGAGGCTACGTGCTTCTCCCCGCTTGATCCCAGGGCTCACCCAGCCTCCGTGAATTTTCAAAGGTGTCCGCTGGTGTGACTCCAAGCACTTTCACCAGTCCCTTAAGTATCCGCAGATGAAAATCACCAGGCTTTTTAAAACATGCAGGACTCTAGCAGTAGATCTCCTACGTTGAGATCTCACCCATTTTCTGCTGGTATTAATTGTGCTAACCATCTGCTCACTTTTGATTTTTTTTTTTTTAATTAGAAAAAAATGCAAAAAGTCATCGAACACTTCAGTCTCATTTGCTAATAGCTCCCTGCTTCCCTCAAGGAGCAGACCAAACACTTTACTTGGTCTTCCTCTTATCACTAATGTACTTACCAATCGATCTCTCCATGTCTCTTGCTAGTTCCATCTTCTTTTGTGCCTTCCTTCCTTCCTCTCTCCTTGTGCACTGGTACTGCTCCTTTTCTACTCTTTCTTTCGAAGTGAGCCGCCCTTGTTCTCTTTTCTGTCTTGCGTTTAGGGTCCTCGAATGTCCACCTTGGGACGTAGCCGTGCAGGATTCACCGATCTTCCCCTTCCCTACGCCAAAACTTCCCTCCGCTTTGGTTAGGGACAGATCTCAGCTGATTTGTCTTAAACTTCCCTCCTGTCAGAGCTCAGCCGCCCCTCTGGGATTACGAAATCCTGTTTTCTTGAAGGCCACTGCTTTCATTTCGCAGATTTTCCTGTTTCTCCTTGGGGATTGTGGTCCACCACCTCCACAGCCACTCATGCTTATTCTATCTTACAGCTTTGCATCGTGACCCAATACCACTATATCAGAACAAAAAAATCTAAGAGCTTCTTCCCTCTTTTTCCCCATGTCACAAAAATGTCAGCTCGTTGTAACAGTTTTGCTGCATTTGTCCCCAAACAGGTGCCTGAGGAGTTAAAGCCTCCCCACGTCCTAGGCACAGGCTGCCCATGGACTAGGATGTTCTCGTGTTCTCGGCGCTGCTCTGTCCCGCTGATGGGAACCCTTTATCTTAGTGGGACTTGTTACCCTGACTTGAAGTCTTATTTTTAAAATGCAGAAGAGCATATTTATGACAACCTCTTATTTGGTAGTTAACAGGAGGAGAATCAAGAGTGCCAGTGAGTAAATTCTCTGATATTTCACTGGAGGCGATCAGAACGCGTATTAAAAACGAATAATGTTTATAAAATCTCAGCAGCTCCGGGTACAACCAGACCCATCAGCCCTCGTCAGGTGGGACATCCAGTTTTCCCAGTGACTATCTGGACTCCTAAGGAGGATCTCTTTTTTAATCAGATTTCCTTTCCTTACTTGAGTGCAAGATTTCACTGTACCTCCTAGTCCAGTATAAGGAAACCAGAAACTTCCTTAATAACTCATTTGTGCTCAACAACTGCACTACCTTTTATACATTATCTGTCTTTGGTAAGACTACACCCCCAGTCCATCTTTGCTCTATCGATGATATGGGGCTTTATGCATGCAGTGTGGTAGAAGAGGATTAACCTCAGTTACTGGGAAAAAAAAAACAGATTTAGGAGTTAATCTGAACAATTTTATGGTATTCCTTATATTTGAAGCTTTTACATACCTCCTATAATCAAACCAACTCCAGTTCACTGTTCTGATATTTAAAGGTGGAACTCTCCTTTTGCCTCCTGTAAGTTTAAATGGAAAAACCATATCCCTGACACCACACACCCTCTCCTGCCAAAAAAATGTAGTATTTGTTTCTTTGAAGTATTTGTTTCTTTACATTCCCATGTTCAATGCAGGTAGAATTGTATTATCGCCCTAGGAATATATAGTACCCCCTCTTTTATGTTAGTGGGGTTAGGGGAAAACGGAAGTCAAAATAATTTGCTGTAATGAATCATGCAAATTGCCACATGAAGATGAACTTATTTCATGCCAAGAAATCAGGAAACTTCAATCCTTAACCCACATTAAAATGAGTTTACTTTGGGAAAAGTTGCTTCCGTGTTGTGAATTTCTTCACAATCATTATATAAAAGTATTTTGAACATACAAAATCATAAAAATACATCTATGAAGGCACATGTGAGAAGAGCAACGGTATATAACTACAACCCACCCCTCAGGGGGATAAGGACATAAAGAGTCTATACAGACAGCATTTGGGAGACCACCTTAAGCCCGAGGGAAAGGGGAAAATTAAGTATTTCTGAAATATTTTCAACTCATTCTTTGCTGCACCTGATAAGTCTTCTGCGCCCCTTTATGGCTCGTGGGTCGGGAAGACATCACCTGGGAATGCTGATGGCAGAGCTCCCTGGTTGTATAGTAAATAAGATCACCCCTTGAACAAATCCTCTTCACAAAAATAGAAGGTTCTATAATTTTTAGGCCTTTTTGTATCCTGGTTGTCTCACCACCACCATTTTCACCCTCCAAGGGCAACTTGATTTGAGGATATACAAATACTTCAACCAGAGTCTCTACATTTCGGCAAGCTCTACTAATATATCTGAATCCGTATGATAAACCTGACCTAAGGGTTAATCTATTTTACAAAGCCTAAAAAGAGATCAATTTTCTCCTCAGAACAGCCACAGTAAAATTTAACACTGTATTTCCAACTTTTATGGCAGTTAAAGGTTTAAGGATTGGATTATTCAATGTAATTCAGTGACGCTGAACCCATTTAAGGGTCCCGAGGTTCACACCCCATATTTTGGTACCTTTCCCACAGAGACAGGAAAATGTCTGACCTTTTTAATTTAAAAAAATATATTTTCTTACTCGATACAGGAGTACGCACGCTATGGGCAATATGAGCATACCTGGGAAACGCAGCAATTGCTTTATCAACACTAAAAGGTGCCCGTGCAGATTAAACCCATAAAACTCCCCTCCTGGCACCCCCAAAACCCAAAACGGGCAGAGCTATCTGACAGCCAGCGGGAAGCTGAAATCTCTCCCACTGTGAAAAAAACATACATATATAGACCCACGTTCAAGAAAGGAACTGTGGGATTTAAATCTCGGACTTCCTCAAAATACAGCGAACCAAAGCATCCTGGATATTTTATTTAATATACAGCCTCCATCTGCCGTACCAAGGAAGAGACGCTCGGTCTGTCGGATTTATTACAGCTTTACAAAGTGGGGTGTTTGGTTTTTTTTTTTTTTTTGACAGTAATTTTTTCTGCGAATAACAACGCTGGCGTTCGGAGCAGCCTGCGAAGCAGAGGCTCGGGGTCCTCGGCCTCTCTGTTTACAGTTACGCTGCCACTTCTCATGTTGCCTGCGCACGTCATATGGGAATAGTCCAAAATGCACCAATACACATCCTCAGAACAGTGTTTTTCACACTATTATAGCTAAGAGTATGCCAGAGCTTACACTTAAGATTTTATTTTTCAGAGGTGCATAATTATAAAAATTTAGTTCTGACTGAGCTGCACATGCACAACCGTGCGTACGGACAACTTACACGTATCTGGTTCAGTGCTTTTTAAGTCAGATATTCTGCTCTATTTGTGATGCGGGGTTACAGCAGCACAGGATATGCAGCTTTCCAGTTCTGCATCTGGACACGGCCGTCACAAAATTGGAAAGAAACCCCCGTTTCCCATTCTTGAACGCTGGGTTTCCTGCTGGAGCTGAGCACGCCGCATTCCTCCCCCTAACAAATATTGGGAAAAAAAAAATTGTTTACAGCCTTTCTTTGTTGCCATCAAATTCCAACGTCACATTATCTTCCAATGTTTATCCGTCTGAGGAACATGGGAAGCTTGAAATGTTATTTTTTATTGGTGTGTCCAACAATAGTAATCTGACATTTCTGATCAGCCCGAGTGGCGACGGGACACAGAGCAGGATTTACCCCAGGAAAAAGCAGCATTTCTTGTGACAGTAGGAACTACAATTTGCCCCAACAAACAACGCCTCTGAGCAACTGGAACTGCCCCCTGCCAGCACGGCTGGGACAGTCCCACCCCACAGCTCAGCTGTCCTTTTTTAAAAAAAAAAAAGAGATACCCATAACTCATTCTCTGACAAACCCTGAACTTGGGTTCCCCTCCTTTCACCTCCACTGCATCAGTTTTTGCACTTGAGGGGTCAAAGTTAAGCACACACTTCCGGGAAGAAATGTTTTCTGACCATTTGAAGAGGAGTTTTTGATTGACGAGGAGTTGAGGAGCCTTCTGCATCTTCTCACTATTACTAGAGCACCCAGTTTAACCAAAATAAACATAAAAGTAACGACAGAAAGACATTAATATTGTCGGATTTTATGTTTCATAGAATGGTTTAGGTTGGAAGGAACTTTAAAGATCATCCAGTCTCACCCCCCCTGCCCTGGGCAGGGCCACCTCCCACCAGCCCAGGTTGCTCCAAGCCCCGTCCAACCTGGCCTTGAACACCTCCAGGGATGGGGCAGCCACAGCTTCTCGGGGCAACCTGCCCCAGGGGCTCACCACCCTTACGGTCAAGAATTTCTTCCTCATAGCTCATCTACATCTCCCCTCTATTTAGTTTAAAACCATTCCCCCTCATCCCACAGCTCCCCTCCCTGACCCAGAGTCCCCCCCCAGCTCTCCTGGAGCCCCTTTAGGCACTGGAAGGGGCTCTGAGCTCTCCCCTTTTTCACCTTCTCTTCTCCAGGCTGAACCCCCCCAACTCTCCCAGCCTGTCCTCCCAGCAGAGGGGCTCCAGCCCTCCCAGCATCTCCCGGGCCTCCTCTGGACTCTCTCCAACAGGTCCGTGTCCTTCTTGTGCTGGGGGCTCCAGAGCTGGGTGCAATACTCCAGGTGGGGTCTCACCAATACGAAATACCTCTTGTTCATATATTCCCATAATCTCTGCCACTAAAAGAGTTTTGGCCACAGAGACTTTAGCTTTATTAGTGCTCAACAGACGTGGCTTAAAGATCCAAGGGGCAAGAGAGTTTTGTTGCCTTGGGAAAGTCATGCTTTAATTCAAAGCCTCGCTCAGAGAAGACTCCACAGCCCAACGCTACAGGGACTTTGCTGCACCTGCAAGAATGTGGCCAGTTACTTCGAAAACAAATGTTTTGTTTGGTATCAGAGACTCCTGTATTTCAGTTATTTATCTGAAAGCACCTCGTTTGTTGGAGGAGATCAGTCCCTGCCGAACCTCATGCTGTGCTGATGTCGCAGGCGGCAGAAATAAGGAGAAACTCAACAGCAAATTGCAGAGCACACGACCAGAGTCTGCACGAGTGAAGTTACCATTAACCGCACAACTGTGGAATTAACTGGAAGTAAATACAGACTTTAGACAGACAGAGGGAATTAAACTATCAGATACTTTACAGAAAATTGTAGGTCTAAGAATCCGTGTTAAAATCCACCCATTGGCCATCTGGTACCACGTGAGTCCTGTGGAAAACTGCTGAGGTTTGTGCTACACCCGTGCATTCTGGAGGGCAGAAGGTTCCTTGGTGGTTCCTCAGTCAAGGACAGCAGAAACCCGTGTTGAATACTTACTCAACAAGCCTCATCTTGAAGGATAATACCTCTAGTTATTTTTAGTCAATAAAAAGGAAAAAAAATACCCAAGTGTGTCTGACAAAGAGGGACTGGAAGTATTGGTGGATTTTGAAATGTTAAGACAGAAAGCTTCTTATTTCATTCAATTTGAGAGGTGAAGAGGGAACTGTGCCACAGTTTGGAGGCAAGAATAAAAATTCCATGAAATAGTCTCATGAGACAACTGATAGCACTCATCCATAGTTGGTGACACTCTGACTCTTTCATGAAAAAGGCAATTTTGCTTCCCAGAAAAATATTCTGGCACTGGGGATTCAAGAGGACAAGGCTCTCACGGCGATTTCTGACTTTCTAACCCATATTAATATCTACAGTTATCAAAACCAGAACTTCAAACTGTGACTTTGTTACAAAGAGGATTCTCAAAAAATACAAAAAGCTCTCTCTTTTGTCATATATTTACAGCTGAAGAAATCCCATCCATTTAGCCGATTCTTTCCCAATAAAATTTGCTATTCGAATGCAGCTTAACAGAGAAGTCTTATGAGGAAATAAGCTGTATTACACATCTCAAACCTGTGCTAGCAGTTGAAGATACTCTGTAAATTACTTAAAATAACATTTGATTTTATAGAAACAGTGATCACTTAAAACAAAAATCTCGATACAGTAGACTGGGACAAAAGATTTAGAGTAATTTTTTAGTCTCTAACAGAGTATCTAAATTCTTCCTTTATGGCATATTTTTGTTCATTCCATCAGGTATTGGCTTTGATATATGTAAAATTGACCTTGTGCACGGGACCTGAAATACCCGAAATCCCATCTGCCCTTTTTAAAAAGCAACCCTGAGGTGTACTGTAATTAAATAAACCCATCTCCCTAACGAAGGGGTTTGCACAGAACCTAGGGGAGATGCTTTGAAAAGGAACGGTTGGTTTCTAAGAAAACTCACCATACAGAGCAAAAATGTTTCTTGGACAAGTTGTCTGAAAAGACAATTTCCCTCTTCCAAAGAGAGGACAAACGCCAGCAAGCCTGGGGAACCAGCATTTTTTAAGACGTAAGACTTTTCGGGTTTGTTTTTCTGCTATCGCAAAGAGATGGGAACAATTACAGAAAACAGGGGAGGAACATTTTTAGAAAGAATGGAACACGACTGGCAAACGCAAACATTTAGTGTGGATTGAATTAATTTTGCATTGTAGCCTTTCGCACTTCTGAGGAAATTAATTCTGGGAACTACAAGATGAGAAGCCACTGGCTTCTTTCCAGTACCTCCTCACAGTCATCTGTTTGAAAAATCAGTTTCAGAATTGCATATTTATTTTGGATGAATTACCCCTTTCTGGTGTTTTGAACAGCAAAGACAGACAGCTAAAATATTTACATTAAAGACTAGAAACTAGTAGAAGAACTGCTAATTGTTTGCACGCAAAATGATTTTTCCGAAAAAGAAAAAAACAGCAATAAAAAAGGTGGTTGAGGTTTTGGAAGTCATTCAAACTTTTGTCCAAAGAAACGGCTGTACTTCCGAAACAAACTCCTATCCACTCATTGCCAATGAATTACTCCGAATTGAGTATTACAGAAAGGATTTGACTTTACAAACTAACCCGGGAGCGAGCGTGTGGCTCAGGTCACTCGCACGAAGTGACTGCTTTTGTGAAACGCACGCAAATGTTTTTCTTAACCGTAACTGATCTCTAAACAGGAATATGGGCTGATGATCCTCAGGCCCAAATTTTAAACAAATATTCAGGCAGAACCTACAAAACACATCATTTTAGTACATGAAAACCCCATATACAACACCCAACTCAACAGTCACTCGTGACAAGGCTGCTCGCTCCAGTAAGCGTCCCTGGTGCGAGACGGAGTTGGTGTCTCCAACAAAATAATACTTCATTCCCATCTCTACATCCTTAATAAAACATTATGACACGTGAGCGGCTAAAAACTGCATCTTATTTACGCTATTAGATGTACTTACTACCGTGAATGAAGCTGTTAAAATTGCAGTACTCAGCCTGACATTTCCTCCTCACTCACAGACCATCAAATCGCGGCCGCTCGGACATAATAAGTTGTATTTGTTCCGAACGTCGTGTTTGGCGTGATGCTGTGGTTCAAGAAGTTGTAATCCGTACGGTAACATTTTGCCTGCCTGGCAAGAGGAACGATTTCTATTTGCATGGTAATGAGACATTTTATTTGACAAGGTGTTGAAGGAAAAGATGCAATAATTTTAACAGTTGGGTGTTACACTTTAAAACCCATTCAATGGATCTGGGAAAAAAACCCCAGTGCTTCAACGCCAAACTTTATGCGAGTGGACCACAGAGCAGGAAAAGGGACCAAATCCTACTGAAAAAAATAATCAGAGCATCCACCCCTATTAGTTGAAATACTAAACTACATAGTAAAAAGGAAAATATAGTGTTGTTTTACTCTGTCTCTGTCTCCCGTGAAGTAAGGCAGGCCCCGGAGACAGCCAGCCAGGCTGGCAGCGGCGCAGAGACGGACGCGGCGAGATTTCCATCTCACTTAACCCCTAATCAAAATGAACTTGGGCTCTACCCCTGCTCTAACCAAGAGCCCCGATCTTAACTTTAAATAATCTAATTAACCTGAAGTTTGCTATCCTCTCCCTTTTTTATACTACAAAAAAACAAACTTTGCTTTTAATCTCGAAAACCGGTGCTCACATTGGATCATCTGTATGGCTGAAAACGTGATAGTATCTTTGACCTCAGACGTGTAGCTTGAATAACGATATAGGCATTTGACTAGATGACAAACAGAGATCTTATTTCCCCCGCAAGGAAGCCCTGAGAAATTTAACGAAGGCCGGCGCAGCCGAGGTGTTCAGAGGGGTTAGAAAAATAAAAAGTCTCACGGCTTCCCCAAAGCGAGGAACCGGGGCAGCACTCCGACGTCACCCAAAAGGGATCCCAAACATTTTCCTAGATTCAAATTCAAAAACTATATAATTCTTTGGGAACTAGTTAACCTGCCCGTGCACCCCCCAAATTAACGCTACCACCGCCTTCCCAGGCTGTCAGACCTCAAGCCGGGTGATGCTCGGCCACGGGGCAGCCCGCCGTGGGGCCGGTGTGACCCCCTCAGCTCCCAGGGACCCCCCAGGAGCGGGGCAGGGAGGGGGCACAAAGAAAACTGAAGCCCTTTTTAGTGGAAAGCATCAGAACGTCACTATTTTAATCCAGCAAGGATGAGCTGTGTAACAACGACCTGTTTCAGAGAGCGCCTGCCCACCCCGTCCCTTACCGAGCCCGCAGCAGCTCTCCAGGCCTTTAAACACGGATTTTGGCCTGTTGCTTATTTTCTAACTGCTGGCGGTCCCCTGAGAAAAAAACCAACTTGATCAAAGAGCAGTATAGATAACAAAATAAAACGCGATTTCGCTTTAGCTAAACATGAAATAAGCAGTACTAGTGCATTCAGAGCTGCCGCGTTGGCGGGAAGACGCGCACGTTCAGAAACTTCAGTTGAGTTCCGCAGACAGCGCTACGCTGCGGTTTCGGTATTTCTTTAGGCCGGCTAAGCTCGTGGAAATGACTCAAGGCATAACTCAGCAGGAGGTTACTAACAGCAAGAGGCCTCTTCTACCCGTGAGCTCCACCTGGAAATGAAGCATTTCAGCATTTCTGTCGCAAAACCAGTATTTCCCACGGCAACCGGGACGTTACTAAAAGCTGCTTCTGTCCGCAGCGATTGCCTTTTCTTTCCTTGTCAGAGCGGGCGCTGAGCTACTGCCGGAACACCCAGACTTTATAACCTACAGCTTATCTCGGACAATACAAGCTAAAAGCAGCACCGCCAGCCCTCGCCCAGCGTCGCAACGGGAACGGAAAAAGCAGCGAGCATCGCGTTAGCTTTCGTAAGGAGCGTTCCCGACACAGTTCCCAGAGGCGCTCCGCTTTTTTTAAGGAAACCGCAGATTTTGGCTGTGTGTACTCGGGTAAACTCTACAAGTGGTTCTCAGCTTTGTAGATTTAAACCTCAAAGCACCTTTGCTGAGGGGAGGATTACAGGTCCGCTTCCAATTAAAAGAAACCAAAGAGACGTGGTATCTGCTGACAAAACCGTACGGACTTTGCGTTTCAGAGCTTTTGCTTTGCTGCTGGAGAATTCACATGATTGTATTCCATCTTCAAAGTTGGTACTTAAGTGAATTCATCTACAGCAGCTGTGGTTTTGCTCGTTACTCTGTGTAAAAGACACACCAAGTTCTTCAACCAAGGTTAAGCCATGTTAAACAGCACAGGTTTGAAATTACCTTACATTAAGCTTTGATGTGAGAGGTCACCAAACCTTGTGGAGAGTACAGGAGCCCGACCAGGCGTGTGCTCCCAACCCGGTGTTCCTCCAGAGTGCCAGCACCGCCAAACGCCTCAGGAATGGAAGACGAACTGCGTGACAGAAAATGGCGGTACAGCCTGTCCACAGCCCACCCCGACACCTTTCCAACGCCCAGCACCATGCTGGGGTTTTGTTCTCCATAGTGCAGCACTCTGCATCTAACCCAGCTGTACCCATCACTCCCTCATCAACATCGCGAGAGCAGCCCCGAGGAGAAGGCCCTGGGGGGGCTGATGGATGAGAGGCTCCCCATGAGGCGGCAATGTGTGATCGCAGCCCAGAAGGCCCAACCGTATCCCGGGCTGCATGAGATGTGTGGCCAGCAGGGCAAGGCGGGATTGTGCCCCTCTGCTGCGCTCTGCTCTGGGGAGACCCCCCTCAGTGCTGCCTCCAGCTCGGGGGGTCCCACCAGCAGAAGGACACGGAGCTGTTGGAGCGGGGCCAGCGCAGGCCCCAGAGATGCTGGGAGGGCTGGAGCCCCTCTGCTGGGAGGACAGGCTGGGAGAGTTGGGGGGGTTCAGCCTGGAGAAGAGAAGGCGAAAAAGGGGAGACCTTATTGCGGCCTTCCAGTGCCTAAAGGGGCTCCAGGAGAGCTGGGGAGGGACTGCTTACAAGGGCATGGAGTGATAGGACGAGGGGGAATGGTTTCAAACTGGAAGAGGGGAGATTGAGATAAGATATAAGGAAGAAATTCTCTCCTGTGCGGGTGGTGATCCCCTGGGGCAGGTTGCCCCGAGAAGCTGTGGCTGCCCCATCCCTGGAGGTGGTCAAGGCCAGGTTGGACGGGGCTTGGAGCAACCTGGGCTGGTGGGAGGTGGCCCTGCCCAGGGCAGGGGGTGGCACTGGATGGTCTTCAAGGTCCCTTCCAACCCAAAGCATTCTCTGATTTTATGATTCTTTGATTTCAACTCTGCCAAAGATGCTATAAATTTTGCCATTTAGTGACAAAGTCCATAAAGTTATCTTATTAAGTCTCTTTTTGCCCTTTCCTCTGTTAAAATCTTCTCAGAACAGAGGAAGGTCCCAACAGCCCATAGCGGGAGGGGAGGGGGGCTGAGGCTGCAGTAAGAAGATGATGCGATGAGGGAAATTTAACAAGATACAGAACCACCACGCCAGAGCCCATACTTTCCTGTATCACACGCGCCGTTATTTTGACTCATATGTTTCAACTGAAGCAAACACCGAAAGTGATTTTTGCAATAATAGGACAGAAAGTTAAACAAGAGTAAGCGAACTGCAGGAAATTCATCACCAGAGAACACAGTATCAAACCAGCGCGTCCCAAGGAACAAAAGCAAGAGGTGAGGACAACAATGAAACAGCAAGAACGCATCCAGTGTATACAAGAGGGAAAGCAGAGCGAGGGCAAGAAGCCAGACACATTACACATGACATAAGTAAATAAATCACAGGAAGTGAGATTAAAACCTGAATTAACTGGAGGAGGGGGAGAGCTATAGCACCTGCATAGAGGTGTCCGCCCCATGGAGATTAATATCACACTGTCTATGAAAAAGTCTGATTTGTAGTGGCGGAGCAGGGAAAGTAAGAAAGATTCACATTTCAAAATAAGAAAGCTAAAAAAAAATAACCGGTGTCACTATTCCCTGGGTTTGAAACTGCAGCACCCCCCTGAAAACACAGCAGGATCGCTCAAAGAAGCTCATGCTAATGTGGATTTATATCACAGTAAGATTATATTTTAGTTGGGTTTTAAAGTGTAGTTAAGTAAGGCAAATTTAAAACCAAACTATTTGAAAATGGAGTATTTTCTCCATGTAAGTTTTATAAAGTTTTAATTCTTTTCTGTCATATTGCAGCTTATGACCAGCCAGAGTTTTACTTTTCAAATCTTTTTGTAGACTTATCAAAAAACCAAACCAGTAAAAGTTTAGTTGCACTGGATTGTTTTACTTTTTATTTTTTTATTCTGTACACAGTAACTTGAAGCTTCGGATGAGTATCACCTGTCCTTCGGCTGGGTGAGTATTTTGAGGTGTATCAATATCACCAAGTCTCCAAATGCAAATCAAGTTCACTGCAAGCCTCACAGTCTCATTCCAGATGGGAACAGCAGGAACATGAGAAAAAAAATCTTTTCGGAAAGTTGTGATATTTCGCTATCTGATAGTTCTGCCGCTGGCTGCCCTGACGTAAAGGATGCTGAGGGCTGCAGGGACACAGCTGCCACCCACGGGCAAAGCAGGTTTCCCAGAGCCTGCACCCCCTGGGATGGGAAAAGGATCAGGAATAGAGATTTTCTTCCTCCGCTCCTCCCCTGGGCAGCACCGGCCCTCTCTGCCCACCTGCAGTTTCCTCTGCGGGGAAACAACCCGAAAGCACCGAGGACAAAATCACAGAGTAATAGAATTGTTGAGGTGGGAAGGGACCATTAAGATCATCAAGTCCAATCATTAACCCAACCTGACAAAACCACTTCCAAACCATGTCCCCAAGTACCACATCTACCCTTTTTTTAAACACCTCCAGGGGCAGCCTATTCCAATGTTTGATAACCCTTTCAGTGAAAAAAAAATTCCTAATATCCAATCTAAATATTGGAACATCTTTCTATTCACAAGGATATGCAGAAAGATGTTATCGGGACTTGCAGCAACCTAATTAAGGAAGGACATAAGGAAGGACATAAGAAGGACATCGACCTTCTGGAGCGTGTCCAGAGGAGAGCCACGAGGATGATCCGAGGGCTGGAGCACCTCTCCTATGAGGAGAGGCTGAGAGGGTTGGGGGTGTTCAGCCTGGAGAAGAGAAGGCTCCGGGGAGACCTTATTGCCGCCTTCCAGTGCCTAAAGGGGCTCCAGGAGAGCTGGGGAGGGACTTTTTACTGGGGCATGGAGTGACAGGACGAGGGGGAATGGCTTCAAACTGGAAGAGGGCAGGTTTAGATTAAACATTAGGAAGAAATTTTTCCCTTTGAGGGTGGTGAGGCACTGGCACAGGTTGCCCAGAGAGGTTGTTGAGGCCCCATCCCTGGAGGTGCTCAAGGCCAGGCTGGACGGGGCTTGGGCAACCTGGGCTGGTGGGAGGTGTCCCTGCCCAGGGCAGGGGGGTTGGAACTCGATGGTCTTCAAGGTCTTTTCCAACCTAAACCATTCTATCATTCTATGATTATTAAAGAAATAGATACAGGTGGGGATGGTCATACTGCTTAATGTTATTTGGAAGTTTTTGTCTTTTCACAATAAATTCTTTTTGATGTACCTATAGCTGTGACCACACTAAAGTGAACAAGGGGATTCCGAAACACAGAAAAACTTATACATTTCCTACGCTTTGGAGCAGAGCTAAGGTTCAAGTCCAGGCCGGTGCCATTTCCATACACTAAATGGAGCAGACTAGAGATGCAAATGTTGAAGGATACTGTAAATAAAGACCGTCGTAAACATAGCCACGGCCATACAATGGAGGTGGTGCTGAGGGACATGGGTTAGGGGCGGGTTTGGCAGTGTGGGGTTGATAGTTGGACTTGATGTCTTAAAGGTCCCTTCCATCCTCGACGATTATATGATTCCATGATAATGTTACCCTATAGTCTTAATTGTGGCTATTTATAAATCACATTTAAAGAAGTCAAGTGCGATACAATGGGATCTTGCATTGGCATCATCAAGGTGACTGTTACGTGGGTGGATAAAACTGCTGACTTTCACTAATTTTGTATGAAACAAATTCCTTGCCACTAAAGTAATAGTAAAAACAGTCACGAGAATAATTGTACGGAAAAATATAAAAACTGCCAATCCTCCTTTCCCTCAGGTTTTCCAACCACCTGCTGGCAAACTGCACTATATGAGTATTTCTTTTATAAAAATAAAAGCCCCATGAGGAATAAATTAAATAAAATCAAAGTATCCTCCACATTTTCTAGAGCATTTATTGATTATGGGATTTTCACGTTAAAAAGTGGCACACGTGCTTCTGCAGCCCATTTGTCCCCTCCGCACACACAACGCGGCGGAGGAGGGGGAACGCACGAAGCAGCAAATAACACACTGGAAGTTTCAATTTTAGATATGCGAGACCACAAAATTAATGAGCGTCTTTGGAGTAATAATTCGTAGACTTCATAGAGAACCAGGGAAGATTATAAATGCTGTTGACCTAGAAGTAGTAATAGAGAATTCAGTATTCAGTACTGAAGAACAATTTATAAGTGAATAAAGTCTAGCATGCAATATGACTGCTTTCTGTTGACAGATGGCAGAGAAGTATCTTCTCCATTCTCTCTCATTAAAATAATTATGGCGATGTATGTTAGCCTCTCTTCAAGTCTGGCATTTTCACAGCACATACAGGGGGATCATCATTGTAGGAATAAGGTTAAATAATAATGGAAACACATTTCTGGCATGCAAAGGGCATTTGATATTAAACTTACCTGCTTCCAGAAATAACAGCAGGGAGAAATTTGTTACCTTGGAGTAAATGAAATGATTTAACTTATTTTAACAGGAGGTTAATTAGAGCTGTCTGCTAACTTGAGAAACACATCCCGAAACCAGGTCACGCCACGGTTCGGCTGATGAGCCTTTGCCTTATGTACCTCCTCCAGAACCGGGCTTGTTTCTCGTTTTTTACCTTCGCTGCCAATTGCTCACTGTAAAACTGCAAATCAGATGCAGTCCAGTGTGAAACCTCTTCCACAGCTGTCAAATAATAAAGTCTGCGAAACTACGGAGGAAAAAAAAAAAAAAATTTAGGTTACTAGAAGCCATGTAAAAAATATTCTACGCTCAAGTGTATTTCTTGCACGGCCACTACATTTGTGCCTGCTGCTCCAGCAAAACACCCGGGGAGGCTGGGTGGTGCGCAGGGAGGCATACAGCGTTAGCCTAGTTATCCCCTGCGCCGCTAATTACTCCGATGGGTAGTTAGTGACACAAGTTAATTACCACCACGTAACGGGGTTTCAATACTGTAAGTCAATGGCCCCACCGTAACGCGTGACATTAACACCGCATGATGTCATGGCTGAGCAAAAATTATCCGGTGTCAGCACTGTACACTCCACCGTTCCTCGCTGCTGTTCTCCCCAATATGATTCACTTTCATTATTTATGAGACTTGTCTCACTAACCCTCAGCAACGGTTCCAAATAATGATAGGAATCTGTCAGTGTAGGATTGTATTTCTCAAAACAATAACCACAGTTCCTGGAAATGTCAATATGTCAATTGAGGGTAACACATCTCTCAATAAACCAATATTTTGTAAAAACAAAACAAAATCTAAAAAAAAAAAAAAAGAAAAATCATGCGCAGAAAACGGAAATTTGAGCTCCACCGAGCTCTCCTCTTACAACGTTGGGCAGAAAAATTCACCCTTCTGCCAGAGGGTGGAGACAGAAAAGCACATTTATCTTTTCCCCAATTACGAATTGTGAAGCACTCAATATTTTAGTCCTTAATATTCATGAAATGCCATGAGAAGGGCAACGAGGGCCTTGACAAAAGTCGAACAGCTCACGCTACAGCAGAAACCAAACTTAGTAATGCAACGGGCAAAAAATTGCACTAAAGATACATCACCCGGTCCTTACCAGTTCCATCCTCAACCTCGCGATTGAGAAATTCAGAGCTACTCAAATGAATTTCTGCACCACTTCTGAAATCAGCCTTGGACACGTCTGCATTTTACCCTCAGCCAACAACAACACAGGGGATGATCAAATCCCTGCCTTCAGTTCCAGGTGACCATAGAATCAGAGAATCGTTGAGGTTGGAAGGGACCTTGAAGATCATTGAGTCCAACCATCAACCTCACACTGCCAAACCCACCACTAACCCATGTCCCTCACCACCATGTCTACATGTCTCTTAAATCCCGCCAGCGATGGTGCCTCCACCCCTTCCCCAGGCAGCCTGTGCCAGTGCTTCACAACCTTTTGGGGAAGAAATTTTTCCTAATATCCATCCTAAACCTCCCCGGGGCTGTAACTCTTAGCTTTACAATTCCATCCAAATAACTATTCTCTCACGTTCTTAGAGGTCAACGTTAATCAAAGATTTTTTTTTTTATTATTTACTATGCATTTCTGAAAGCATTTATGTAGCTATAGTGTAGCTGTATGAGATGTATGTAGAGATACTACATTCACTGACCAAATACTCATCTACATAGCGATTCATAAGTATTCACAAGCCAACCCTAAAAACTTGGCAAAACCACTTAATTATTTAGGTTACAGGGGTTTTGTTGTTGTGGGTTGGGTATTTTTTTGTTGTTGTTGTTGTTTAAACCAAAAAGGCCTTATCCCACCCAAGTTTTTACTCTACTGGTTTTTCTTCATGGGCAAAGTTTACAAAAGAGCAGTTTGACCACATTACAAAGCTAAATGGGTGAAGGGCTTTCCCAGGACACACCAGGAGCTTTAACATACAGGTAAGAAAAACCTGGAGGTATTTCAGATGTTGCTTAAATTATCAGAAAATTTAGAGACCATTTGCCATTTCTGAAATGCCGGGATGTTGAAATTTCTCATACCAGAATTGTAAACATTAAAAAAACAAGTATCAAAGGAAAGCAAAAGTAAGTTCCACAAAACTGAAGGTCCACAGAAAAATGTATTTGTTAGAGGAATGTTCAACTAAACGGCAAAACTGTTCTAAAACACAATACAAAGAATATTAAAAGCACTAAAATTTCTGTTCCCCATTGCAACACTCACATCTGTGCATTGGGAACAGGGAAAATACAGCATATCTATTTTGAAGAATATAAATTTATCAGAACAGCAATAAATCCCTACCCATGACACAAACTACAAATAACTACACAGACGTCCCTAACAAATCATCTTGAATTTAATCTTTCCAAACCCAAAGACCATCATATTTGGCTAATACAGTCCATCTTTTTCCACTGCTTGCGTGGGACTTTGGTCTGGAGCGATTCATTTATTTCCGACTTTTCTGGAAAATGTCAATTCCTGGAATTTACAGAGCACTGATTAGCAAAGCTGTGAGACCTGATTTAAGAGAAAATTAAATAAACATACCAGCTTCACATGACCCTACGTGCAGCACGTAACACTAACAAACAGTGGGCCGAAGTGGCAATTAAACAGTTTCTATCTTTCAAAATACATAATCTCCAATTATCCAGGAGTATTATTTAGGTACGTAAATGTAATGGAGTTAGGAAGGAGAGCGTGAAATCACGAGAGGCACATCGGTGGCGAACAGCGGAGGAGCGACAGAGATCTGCTATGACATAGCAGAAACCTTTACTCTGGGGAAAATCAAAGATGGGGCTAAAGCAGAGGAGGAGAGGGGCTGTCGTCGTCTACCCCCAATGGTACGCGCCTCTGAGCAGAAGGTAAGAGCAGTAATTGGGTGATTTCTCAGCCATCTTTTCCACGCAGTCATGAGCGCCATCAACACTCAGGATCTCCTTCTGAGGTAGCAAAAACCAACGAAGGATATAAAAATCAGAAGGCTGTGCAGCTTGAGAAATTAAGGGCTATAAACAACTGGCAGCCGACGAGATGATCTGAGACACAAACCGAGTGAAAAAGCGAAGCCATTAACCAGTACGTGCACTGTCCTACTACAGCCGCAAGCGTCAGAGGGCCCGAAAGCAGCCAGTGCTGTTCCTGTCATTAAGAACAGGAACAAAGCAGGTCGTTTCTCACTTTGTCTTCCATTAAGAATGAGTTTCTCTTCTGTCAGGGACACTGCTGACTCAACCAGTTCATCCTGACTCATCGCTCCTTCCTCACAGTAAACGCCAGAAAACTAAGGAAAATGGCACTTCCCCAAACATTTGATAAACCTCCAGAAGACATCTACGCTATCAAGTTCCTTCAATTAAACAACAGCAAGGAAACACCAACTCAGAAATGCAGTGAACTTTGGGTTTCCTCACTGTCTTTAGTGACGCGGCCCCCAAGGGTCTGTCCTTCCCCACGTCCCACGGCCACTGCTTGCGGCTGCCTCTGCCGCACCAACCACACTGCTCAGTACCCTCCACTTCTTGTTTTTCCTATTGTCCTTTTCCTTTCTGTCCCATTCTTTAGGTTTTTTTTACCCGTCTGCTTGCCCACTCTGTACGCTCTTCTACATCACAATTTTGGTTATTACTTTTGTAACGGTACCTCACAAGGTTATAATTACTATATATTGTGCTGCATCCTGATCTCCTGTTGCTTCCTCTGATTAGCAGCAGTTCTCCAGCTCTCCTCTAAAAATATTCTTTTTGCTTTTCCCTAGTAACCTGTCATCCTTGACACTGCTGAGTCTGGATGAATAGGAGTCCATCACACCTCCAGTACTGGAAAAGTTTCATTTGCCCTCCTACCTACACTGCTAAAATTTTACTTTGTATTTCACTCATTCACACATCTTAAACAATATTGACAAAACCACATTCCTTCACCCCACGCTATCACATCCAAATACATCACCACTGCTTCTTTCAAAACCCATTGAGATCCTCCATCTCCCTTACTCAACAAAGTTCTCCCATGACCTGTATTTTTCTCATTCTCTCCACCTTGTCCTCCCCTCATGGCCAACCCAACCCAACCTTCTCAAGGGCCAACGACGCCATTTCCTTTTCCTGCTTTGCCTGAAAGGGTCACTCCTGCTATAAGGGCACCCAAAGCACCCAGTCTTGGACTAGCTGTGGTCACTGATGGCCTCCTCCCAGCCGACCGACTATACACCTTCGGTAGCTCTACAGAAACCACCTTCCCCAGCGGTCTTCCAGTCCTGTAGGTGACAGCAGATGGACACCAGGGCAGGAAAGGAGTAGGAGTCCCCCTTTGGGCCACACCACTCATGTTCTCCTTCGCTTTTTACCATCCTCCGCGCCGAAAAGGCTGTTCGTGTTTGCACAGTCGACAACATCGGCAAACCCTCTCGGCACACACTTCTGTGCACATGTTTGGGCCTGTAAATATACTCAGGGACACACACACACATACATATATATATATAAATCACAAACCACTTAATATAGGTAACAGCTCTGACATTTTTCAATTACACAGTGGGATAATGATAAACTGTTTAATATGGAATTATAAACTGTTTAATATGGAATTACTCAGATTTTGTACATCTTTCTGGTTCATCAAAATTCACGTTCCACCAGCTGTGCGAAATGAACTTCACCCACATCGATTTGTGAAGCGGCCACATTTTGGCGTCAGTGAAGCACGGTGGACGAGACGTTGAACAAAATTTGCTGTTTGCCGCTAAACTTGTGGTTTGTAGCCACATCGACACCGGTTCCTTAGTGACAGGAGCCGGATTTATCATATAAACAAATAGGAAACCCCCAAATGAAAGAATTAATCTCCCCCCGCACACACGCTGCCTTACACGGCCACGCACGCGCGCCGAGTGCGTCGAGTTGAAACATCGGCTGGCGCACCTATCAATCCACGGCAAACTTATCATAAAGCAATCATGGCTTAATTAAAGCCAGAGAGAGGTCAATATGTTCATATGCAAGATGATTCAGTATGATGTCACTTGGGTACAATCAATTAAAATGCACGGGATATTTTTTAAATGGGAAAACCTGAGTAGGGAGCCTGTTGTCTACCCAAAGGTTTTGCTATGCTTTAAAAGCTTCATTTAAATATTTTTTTTTCCTTATTTATATGCACAAAAGTAATAGTTATATCAGATATTCATAGGTGATTTAGATGATTGATACCAATTTCTCTTCATAATATGACTAGCAAATAAAAAACACAGCAGTTCTAATATAAAAAAATAACATGTGACAAGGTTTCCTAAAACATTTCTATTTTGGACCTCACAAGCTAAATTGCTTTTGCTGGCCCCTTCCACCTCTCAGCATGGTTGACAGACAAATTGATCGAAACATCGGAAAATAATATGCTTGCAAAATTTCTCTGGGTGAGTTTTCAGTCTTTTGAATTTTTCATACCAGAACAAAATGAAAGATTGCCTCCTTGATTTTTCCTCCATTATGCGTCCCCATCTTATGTACTACAGGAACATACAATACTTCAAAGAGCGGCAATACATTGTAAACAAAATGTATAACATTTTTCATAGAACACCCAAGCCGTGCGAAGTTAAAAGACCGGGTAGCAGGCATCTTTGCCCTGCAGATTATGTTGTTCAATTATAATGAATTCATACATTTGAAGTTGCCTTAGGGCCTCTCATTAGACTTAGGGGTGTTTATTACAGGAAATATTGCTTGTATCATTTAAGAAGCAAGAAGGCTAGATGATTTGATTAGAAATGTTGACAGTTGAGGTGTGTAAAAAATATGTCATTCACCCACATTTTCCCCCACTTTAATATTAGGATCCTTCATTTTTTATGAATTCTTTAACCCGTTCCTCCCTTCCCCGCAGCCCACGGCTCCCGCAGCACCGGCCGCTCTCAGGACCGCCAATTCTTCACCGGGAACCGCTGTTCTGACACCGGTCACGGCTTTTCACCGGAGGAAACTGGAGGGGAACACAGCCGTCGTGTTCCCATCGCCGTCATTCCCGCGGAGGCGTGCGCGGGCACTGCCGGGGCTCCGGCTCGCTCCCCTCCTCCCGCCGGCGCAACCGGCGCCGCCGAGAAGGCAGCGTCCCCGACGTCCGCACGTGCCCCCCCTCAAACAGAACCCAATTATTTTCCTCCCGATCGCGTGGGAAAACCTCGATAAACCGTTCGTCAGCTTGCGGGCCAAATTAAACAAGGCCTGAGAGATTATCTGGAATTAGAGCGGTCGGCAATCCGGATTAAGTTTAAGGGGGTGACCAGAAAGGTATGGGGAAAAAATAAATGAAAATAACTGTTTGCTAATGTCTCATCGTATTTGCCACCAAAAAAAAAAAAATTAATTAAATTTTAATACTCTTGAAGCGCCATATACAGTGCTTTGAATTCCTATACTACGTAAACTGACCTCTAAATATGCTTTACGTGATCTGTAATTCAGAGAAAAAATAATTATTTTTTGCACAAGGTCTTTTGACACCGACCAGTCTGAGCATGAACCTCCCCAAACTTGCTATTAGTAACTAGCAGCGATTTCTAACACAGCTCGAATCCCCCAAGCAGTTACTACTGTTTTGTCAATGTGATTTCAGACTGGTATGTCCCTAAAAACGAGGGCCTGTATTCTTAAAGGCTGCATATAAAATAATGCAGCAAAAAGCATTAAGTAATTATGAGGAGTGATAACTCAGGTAAGACAACTCAGCTTCTGGGTCTCACTTCTCTATTATCTACAGTTTGCCCAGTTCAAATTGAGTTTACTTTTTCCACATTATGTTTCGCCGGAGAGATTTAAATAAAACACCGCTTTACTCTGAGAAATTTAAATAACTTAAAATGCGTATTTGAGCAGCAAACAAAAGCTCTTACAGATCTTTCAGACTTCAGGTTTGATCGCAGCACCATTTAAAAAGGAATAGGAAAAAAAAAAAAATAAATTAAAGTTCCCACGAGTAATGCATCTGCATTTTGGTATTGGGGAAGTTTCCCCTGCGCCCAGGCAGGCTGTAAAGGCGGGTTTGCGATGAAACGGGACCGCAGCGACTGCACTGGTAGGGACCTTCTGGCTAACAGAGAGTTAAAGAAACATCGATGGCGTTGAAAGTAATTAGGCTAAAATATGTGATGTGTAATAAAAATCTTGGACAAATTTCCACCATGAGTAGTAACGGCTCTCCTCCTCTGAGGACCTGGTATTTGCCACTTCATCCTGCCTGCAAAATATCACAGAATGTTGGGAGTCTGCAGCCAAATTTGATTTTCCTACCACAAGTCAACAGAAACTAGACTTAAAAACTAATTTCATTAGTGGAGTTGCATTTTTTCTGTTTAGTTTGTTAGGTTGCAAACTATACACACATACAAATAACTAGTTACATTGAAATATACGCATATATTTAATATATATTTATATTTTTACTGCCTTGATACCCCTACCATCTATCAACCAAATAAAATTTAATCACGCCTCTCAATGCTTGAGACAAAATTTCAATTTTTGATGCTTATTTTATATTCAGCCGTAGAACAGGGTCAGGGAGTTGATTTCAAAGGGCACATCAGAAGGGTTTAGTACGCACACCCTCTGCAGTATCAGATTCCTCTCTCTCCTGTGGGCCCTATCGAGCTTCATATAACGCGCTGTCCCCCTAAAGGAACAGTCCTGAGGGAACTGCACCCAACGGAAATGCCAGAGGCACCAAATACCCTATATGTGGGTTTAAACTATGCTATCGCGAATACCAAAATGGAAGTCCTGGTTCGATTCAAAACCTATACTTCATTTTACACCGATTTTCCTAAAAATCCAGCTCGTAACAGCACACTCAGTTCATCAAGTATTTTTCAACTCTACCGTGCAACAACAGCTACATTTTAAGATCGTACGATTTCTATGCGGCACCAGCAAGGCACCAGCTTTGCATTTGCTATACCGACTCAATGCGTAGCGCTCCAGAAGTTGCTAATCTGCATTTAAAGACCCTTACATCTCTTAAAATACTTAAGTAAATACTTTAGGGTGTTTAAACCACAAGCTGCCTACTATCTTCAAATATCTACAGAACTAACAGTAGCGTTCTTAAGTTAGGAGTGACAAATACTAGAAAACCTCCACAATTTGGCTTCCATATCTCTGAATTGGTATTTCAGTGACAGATGTTTGTTGCGGCAAAAACCTCTGTCAGAACAAAATTAGGTGATCTATCATTTTAAGATATGGTCTTCATATACTGTTTACTCGAAGATATCACTTGCCTCAAGCCAATTTTGACCAAGAACATTTTGTGATATGGAAGTGATTTGTATATCATCATTTTTGTGATAAATGTAGCTCTTGAACACAAAATAACCTACTATTCCACAGTATTACAGTTAAAACTCCTTCACCAGTAAATCTGTACTACTGCTTTTATTACTACAAAGATACTGTATCTAGACTTCAATGTATTTCCCATTTTTATTCACTGAATAGGGTTGCCCGCTTTCTTGGCTTTACACCAGGGAGTTTGCCCCCCTCCTCCTGTTTTGTACCAGAGATGTTCCTCCAGTTTTGGGGGGCACAGGAGGAACACAGCATCCACCCCAACACGGACCTTTGTATTTGTTTTGGCAAACGGGGCATGGGAAACACAAAGCAATGCAAAATGTCTTCCAAAACGACAGTGCCCAGAGGCAGGGGCTGCCCCAGTTGTTCATGCAACACATCACATCCAAAATTAACAATTCAGTTCCACTACCACTATTTTAGAAGTACCATCCCTCCTCCGAGGGTCTAAAACCTTCTGATTCAACGGATGATTGGAATTAAACCAGCAGCCTCCCTCTCATCCCTTCATCATCCGCAGTGGCAGCAGGGGAGGAAGGGGACATGATGACATAAGCCAACCAGAAAGGGCTGAGAACCACCATAAAACACAAAAGTTGGACAAATCACAGGTGGAGGTGGAGGACACGGAACAAGAAGGACAACCCAAGAGGCTGAGTAAACATAAAGAGAAGCATCCATCACTTGACCTGGGCAAACCATCTTACATGATGGAGCTGGGGAGTTTCCACCACCGATGGAGAATCTGACACCTTTTCAGAGACCCCCTGCAAACTAGAAAATTAATTGGGTCCATATATTATTATATAAGTCACTGAATAACCATAATTTAGCAATGAGCTCTAGCCATTACTAGCCTTGGGTTAATCTAAAACAAAGTCCTAGCGGTAAGGGGCTCTAGTTTGAAATCCTTCCCAAAGTAAGAGCTGACCTAACCCTGATGGGACACAGCGGACAAGCCAGAGAGCAACACCACTGTGCATGAAGACTGGTCCCTCGGCCATCAACTCACGGGATTCGCAGTCGGCCTCGTCAGGGCTCACAGCAGACGAAAACTCAAGTCAAGAGGTGACTTGACTCGCTGCCCTCTCCATCACGGGGAACGGAGGCTACCGAGGTTTTTGTTTGTTCTAACTGAAAATGCAGTTTTCTTCAGATAAATGGGGCTGAGGTGTTTCAGTGGTGTTGGCCCATTTGCATCTGGAGTAAAAACGGTCTAATCAGCTCCAAAATACAGGCAGAGAAAAACACTGGCATTTGACAAGCAATTCAACAGAGGAGTGTTTCCCATGAGTCAGGAATGCTCTGTGGTGGCGCAGATGTGGGGGCTCTCCCACCACCCGCCGTGAAAGGCATCAAGATATTTTTGTAGCCAAAGAGACTAAACTGAGCCCAGAGGTAGAAGGGCTCCATTGTCCTCACGGCTCAAGCCCCACCGCTCCACAGCTTGCTTTCCTGCTTTTCCTCTAGGAAAGCATTTTCTCCAGCACACGGTCCCGTCTCTTAACCTTTCTTTGAAAGCACCAAGTCATTCCTGACTCCACCAGAAGGGACTAGCCTCGGTCCCTCAGCCCACTTGCACAGAACCACCTCAAGGAATCAGTTTCTTCTAGAACTGGAAAAGTAGTGAAAGTCCTTATTAAAGGATAGGTTTGACTAACACCGGTAGAAATTCCTTAACAGAACATCAGCCACGGTATAGTAAAACCTCAGTCCAGGGGAGTTAGTTGGAGCTTATGCACTTCTGCTCAGCTCCATACGCCCACATGCTCTTCTTGGCGACCCACGCATCTGGAACGACCCTCAGCCACCCATCTGCTCTCTGCGTTGTCCACACTGGGGTAACCCAGCACCATCATCTGCTAAGGCATTATTTCTGGAATAAACACAGCATTAAGGGGAACGATGATTTTTACCCTAGTTACAGTGGTAGGAGAACAGACTGGGAAGCAAAAAAAGTCATATTGGGGGATGATGGGAAATAGGTCTTACCATTAGGCTCCCAATGTTTGAGAGGAACATTACAGTTCAGAGCGACAACAGTGAGATAAATTAATTTAAAAGAACCACGAGTACTATAGCTTTTGTTCCTTTCACAGGTCGAGATTTAAACCAGCAGACATCAGGCTGCGCAGCTAAAAATAGGACACTGCACTCTACGCAGCGTATTAAAAATGCTACGCTTCAACAGGTGCTAACTTTACCACACGGGTACCAACAGTTTTCAACCAAAATATCTTTTATACCAGGAATTGCATGCACAGAACTTACTAGCAGAAAGATTTTGGTGCTGTTTAATGACAAGTTCCCAACTCGCTGCTCGGTAAAGCAAACCGGATAGTTATTCACATGACATTCTGCTATGATACACAGATTAGCTCAAGTATGAGTGGGTGTTATCACCAGTTCCGCACCTCGAAAGCTTAGTGATAGACCAGGACTTGGCTGTACCGGCCAGGACTTATATTAATTTTGTAGAGTACTAACAGATAAGAGCCCACGGCTGAGTGATACGGAGCCATTAACACCGGCACCAAAGGCGGGTTAGGCTAGCGTTGACAACCCCGTACTGTAACAGCTGCTCGGAAAAAGGCAGCAGGACTATCTTCTTCACAGAGGAATGAGAAAGCTCTTACTGGATGCGTCTCAGAACAAAAGACTGCTACTACTGAGCCTCACACCGCAACGCCCCTGGAAAGGATTGCCTATTACATGGAAAAAGCCCCAAAATCCTGATGCCACGTGCAGAGAACAGCGAAAACCTTATCCTTCTCTTCATAGCATCTTCCGTGTGGTCATCTCCAGCCTACGCTACAGGCTTGGTCTGGGGAAATTCCTCTTCTCTGCAGCGGATGAAAGGCTCCTCATGGTCCCGCACAACCTGGCTGCTCACCCACCGGGCTCCTCTCCATGGCGGAACGGTCCTGGTTTAACCGACTGGCCTGGCTGGGATTGCCAAGCATTTCCTCTGACAACACTAAGAGGTGAGTTGTGTCTTCTCTGGTTCCTATCCCGTATCTCCTCCTCCCCTGTCCCATCAGCCGCAGGAAAGGGGGTGGGCGGCCGGAGGGGCTGGGCTAGCGGGCAAGGAGCTGAACTGGCAAAACGCCTCTTCCCGAGGAGATGCGAGGGGCAGCGGGGCACGCAGGAGGTCTTCCAGAGAGGCACTGCGCATCGATAGCACAGGCAAACCACGGAAAACTCAGGACAAGTGATCAGACTTCGCCTATTTTTAGCATTAATTCCAGCACACTGAAATACCAGACTCTATTCTTCTAACAGCAGAAGTTAGAGCACTCAGAATGCCTCAAATTAAAAAAAAAAAAATATTAATTTTGTAGAGTTTGAGGGGAAAAATTGGTATTACAAAAGGGGACTCTACTTCAATTTTAAACTCTTCCCCCATGCAGGATTAGCAACAAATATACTGCGCGAGAGGATTCTTTTGATAGTATAATTTCAAGACTGCTGATTTAATATGATCCAATTTTCCTTTCGTTTTCAAAGACGGAAGAAAAACGTCTACATTACATCCTCTGATCTTTTCACTTGTTCAGATCAATATGTGCAAGTCCTCACGAAAGGGAAATTCTCATTCACGGCTGCTTCATAACTTAAATGAGAAAAATCACAAGTATGTTCCTAAAATCTGCAATGATGTGCAAAAAGGACAAATTTGGAAACTAAATATCAAAGCGAGTGTTAAAGGCACGGAGGAAAACCTGAAGCTTTTCAAAAGAGAAAAAAAGGCTTGAATTTCTCCTTCTCGGGGTGTTTTGACCATGATTAGTTTGCATCTGTCACAACTGTCTAAAACAACAATTATTTCCTTTTGCCATTCCATCAAAACAACGAGACACCACGATTTGGCCTACAGCAACATAAGCACTGAAAGAAATTTTTGCTAGGGTTCAATTTGCATGACAAACTGTTGTTAACAGATACCATCTGTTTTTAAATTTAGTAAAAGGGCCCATATTATACAGCTCATTACAAATATTACTAACTCTTAGACAATGACTCTTGTAAAGTGTATATTGTAGCTAATGAAGTAGAAAGCTTAAACAACAAATCATTTACAAGTTTTTGTACAGTATTTCTAATGGAGGGAGTTTATAATCATAGAAAAATGTAATCACTTATGTTAAGCAATCCATGGACCTAGTCAATGTAGCACAAACAGCCATTATGCAAAATTATGACATTAAAGGGAAAAAGACTATTGCAGACTTTGCATTTTACAATGTATGCCGCACAGACTAGTAACTTTGAAAGAATTAAACAGATGAGACCCCCTCACTTCCAAAATAGTATTTTTCCACCAAATATCAAAAGCATATTCAACTCGGACTGAGATTTGCTGCCCTGAATTAGACCTGACACCAGTAACAAAGGGGATTCTGTAATGGACATCGGCTCTTACAATACAGTGCATTAATGGGCATCATGGTGAACACAATCTGTCAGGAACAGTCACAATAAAGATGTTCTACTGATTAATGTTCCACTAGCCCTGTATTTAATAATTTATATAATTTGTATTAACTTTAAAATTGCCATCACTGTGGTGGACAAGGAAAAAAAAACACAAATAACTCAATATAAGAATTTTACACGGGGAAAAAAATATACATTGCAATTAAAACTGTTAGGATCTCGCAGGAGTAATTGTTCAAGATTTACAGAGATGAATTATTGTGAAACAAAGCCGCGCATTTAAACACTATAATAAGAGAATACTTCTAAGAGGTCATAAATACTTTATAAACTACATTAATATTGGGGTTTGGTATTATCACATTTATATTCTTATAAACTGTGTTTTTACATATTATTCCCATAACAATCTACGTTTCTATAAAACTAACAAACTTTTAAAATACTGACAGCACGTCTTATAAAAAACGTCTCCATTAATTTTCTATACTCTGAATGGAGAAAGAGAAATAGCAACGTTACAGTACTAAAAAGTGGTCATTCCGCATTCATTCACCTAATCCTTGTTTTCATACAAAGAATTAAGCACCCCTTCCCGAAGCATTACGCCGTGCGGTTCGCGGGTGTTGGTCAAGAATATCCTACGCTATCCTATCAGGATGATTAATGAAGGCACCTTTTTCACAGAATGTCAGACTCTGCCTTTTTAACAACTGACCTTTCATAGAATACTACTGAACTCATAATTCCACTTTTGTTCAGTTTCTTATTAGTGGAGTTAAAATTAATACTTATGGGAATGATGGCTAAGGTGATGCACAGTAAATCTTATGGCACATCAACCTTCTGCACCGACTACCAAAGGAATAGTACCTGCATTTGTCTAGTTCAATAGCATAAGTATTCTAGTAAAACTCTGTGTCCTTTTAAAAGACAAATTAGGTCAATATTCAACCCTCTTTCAAGTACAAAGCTGTACGTATGGAGAAAGACTTTCAAAGTTCAGATATCCTCGCGAAATAGTTAATGCCTACTGTACACGGAGGGAATTTTCGTCCGGCTGCACTGTTTGGAACTTCCAAGACGAGGCGGGCGACGCACGGCATAAAGCCGCCTGTAACCCACGGTCATCTGCGGGGGGACATTTTAGCCACCCACGCAGACAGCCTGGGAGCTACGGCCACTCACATCTCCACGCCCTGAAAGCCACCTCCTCCAAAAGGGGAGTAACAGCCCTGGAACGGGCCACCACACGGATTCTGAGGAACTCACCGATGCCGTGCTGATAACCCTATTTTTGAAAGCACAACACGGAAAAGCTGTCCGAGGCGAACAAAGGACCCCTGTTTCTTTCAGGTGGTTAACATCCAAGTCACCGTTACCAGACTCCTCGGGGCAGGGAACAACACTGTAACAAGACATCAACTGCCAGTTTACTACCAACTTAGAACTCCCAAAAATTAAAGCTGAATGAGCAAAATGCCAGATGCCACACGTGAATATCTACCACCACTGCAGTCATGGCACAACATGGCACCCCCCCGCAGAGGACACCACAGGTCTCTGCAGATCCCCTCTTCTCTCCCGAGGATCCCACCATCACGCCCCGTCCAGCCTTCCCGGCTCCTTCATGCAACGGCCGCACAAGCCAGGGCTGGTTTCCAACTCACCGTGACAGACCACCACTGTCAGCTTCTCCACTGCAATATCCCACCACTTGTCTCTCCCTGGAAATCAATACCTTGTTTCAGCTCCCCTACAGTCTTCTCCTGGTCTCCTCCTCCATCCCAATGAAGACAAAAGATGATTGATGAAGGCCAACCGCAGCCATCTCCAGCTTATTGCCATCGACGCATCTACGAGGCCCAGGGCAGAGCCAGATGTGGGGATGGTCACACTGCTCCAGTCGAGTTGGAAAGTCTACGCCGAGCAGAACAGGTCCCATATTTAGTACCAAAGCAACGCTGGCTGGATCAGGGTTGCTCCACCCAAGGAGATGTGGTAACGCTGCATTTCTGAGGGCTCACATGCCGTTTCGGTACCACGCTCTGCTCCTCAGCATAGCCAAACCCTCTCTGCTTCTGCAGTGGCCACAGCCAAAAGTCCTGCTCACACCTCCACTGCAGTCCAAACGCGATTAATTAGAACTGCACGAAGGAATTGAGAAGATGCCCGAGCAAAAGCCGCTTAAATAAAATACGCCGAAATGTGTTTAGTTAGAGGAGAACAACAATATTAAAAAAGAGTATGAGATTAAATCTTCAGGACGGATATTCAGTACCATAACTGGCTATATTTTTATGTCTTTTGAAAACACTGGCATCAACTCTTTTTCCTCAGTTTTACACATTAACATTCCTAAACCCAGAAGCCATCAGGCTACAGAGAGCTTTCTATCCTTGAAGATATTTTAAGATGATAAAGATGTGCAACTTTTTATTGGTACATGAAGATCAAAATACATGCTCTGGCAGCGACGTATCTGATGTCAAACACTTAAGACATCACACAACTGGCAGCAATTCTGTTGTAAAGCGTACAATAATACAAGCAAACGCTGCTTAATTTTTCTCTATGCGTTCATTCACATTCATGTGGAGTCCATTCACATCCATTACGAGAGAAGGCATCTGCGTTATGGCTAAATATTGTATCTCGCAAACAGAACGGTGTTTGCACTGTTTCAACTCTCGCAAATCAAAGAGGCCGGGAGGATTTCACCCTAAATGAGTTTTTCTAGAACAAAGCTAGAGGACACTGGAATGGATTTCGACCTCCCCTTAGAGCTCGGTATTTTCCATAAGGTGAACTGGGTTGTAACGGAACTGTTCCACAACCTGCGACTCACGGCGATGCGCAGCTCCTCGGCACAAAACCCGCTCCTGTAATGCAACCGAATAAACTGACTGCATCCCACTTCTGAACAGCTTTTCCGATCCTTCCTCCAGTCCGTGCATTACACTGATAAGTATAGCTTGAGAAATAAAAACCACACACACACACACACAAAAAAAATCAAAATACTTTTTTTTTGGAATCTATTTTACTCCTACAACAAAAGAAAAAAGTATTTTGGTTCTTAGAAACGCTATCAATGTTGGGGGAATTTTCCCTGTAGAAAACCAAGAAAGATTTTACATCTTTGTCAGGGTTGAATATTCAGAAGTTACAAGAGAAAAGATTTTTTTCTGAAAACCAGGAAAAATGTAGTGAAATACTGGGTCTTCACATTAATTTTGAAAATACAAGTTTGTGTATTCTTGCTTATATTTTGCCACAAGATAGAGGCAGAAAGCCCACAGTTACGACTCCTCCATTGATTATGAAAAAGTAGCATCAAATGTTTAAACTGCAGCATTTTCCTATGAAACATTTTTGTAAGTTTTGTTCATAATTTAACGTACACTCGTACACTGTAAACATGCACGCAAGTTGCATATACTCTTGTAGGAAAACATCTAAATATGATGAGACAGCACGACCATACCCGTAACTGCGCACCTTTCTTTCACCTGTTAGCCTAGAAGAATTGCGAACCGTGAATTTTTCCAGCTAATTCCCGCTAAAGAAGTCATTAGCCGAGAATCGTACTTTGCTGTAGGTGCATTTTAGAACGAGAGAAAACGCGGTAGGAAATCCGAGTTGTGCAGAGTAACAAAAGAGAAATGAAAATCTTCTTTCTCCAATTCTGCGGACAAGGAATTGGGGTCTGAGCCACTCTAATGGGCGATGTTACGAGTTCACACACCGTGAGAACTTACTGTCAGATACAGCCGGGTATCCCTCCTTCAAATATAACCACCAGTCCCAGGTAAAAGCCAGGAACCTGCAACTCCACACGGTACCTCTGCTGTTACCTCTGCGTAACAGAAAGAAACGGTGAAGGCAGAGGAACTAGAAAGGCGGCTTTAATAAACAGATCGCTCAAGACTTTGTCAGCCCTACGCTGAAGGGAAAACACCGGGAAGGCATAAGCCCAGCACAGATCCAGCAGCAAGCACAGTCCCTCAAGTATGAAAGATGAAACAATAGCTCCAGAGACACGGAATTTTTACGGAGCAATTTACAGTGGAAGTGCACCGAGAAGTGCAGTTCTGTATTTATCCCAGGAACGAAGGAGACCACGTACAAGACAAAAAAAGAGATCCTCCAACAAGCGAAGGAACCCCGGGTAGCAGTGGCCATCACAAAAGCTGAACAGCAACAGGAAAATCCTGAAGCACTACTTAAAATAGCCTCTGTGCCAACAAACCCAACACGCACAGGCTGAACACCGCAGGGAACTCTCGGTGTGCATCTCCAGTGCTGGTGTTACGCCTCTGCCCCACTGGCGCAGCAGCTTCCCAATGGTGGGGTGAGGGGAAAGGGGGCTTCAGTCAGCACCGCCAAGGAAAGACCACTGTCGTCTTTCCAGCATTTACTTAGATTAATAAATATAAACCCCATGAAGTTCAACAAGGCCAAGTGCAGGGTCCTACAGCTGGGTCAGGGCAATCCCAAGCACAGCTCCAGGCTGGGTGGAGAACGGACGGAGAGCAGCCCTGAGGAGAAGGCCCTGGGGGTGCTGATGGATGAGAGGCTCACCATGAGGCGGCAATGTGCGATCGCAGCCCAGAAGGCCCAACCGTATCCCGGGCTGCATCAGAAGTGTGGCCAGCAGGGCGAGGGGGGACTGTGCCCCTCTGCTGCGCTCTGCTCTGGGGAGACCCCACCTGGAGTGCTGCCTCCAGCTCGGGGGGTCCCACCAGCAGAAGGAGACTTAGCTGTTGGAGCGGGGCCAGAGGAGGCACCGGAGATGCTGGGAGGGCTGGAGCCCCTCTGCTGGGAGGACAGGCTGGGAGAGGTGGGGGGGTTCAGCCTGGAGAAGAGAAGGCCAAAAAGGGGAGACCTTAGAGCCCCTTCCAGTGCCTAAAGGGGCTCCAGGAGAGCTGGGGAGGGACTGTTTACAAGGGCATGGAGTGATGGGACGAGGGGGAATGGCTTCAAACTGGAAGAAGGCAGATGTAGATGAGATATTAAGAAGAAATTATTGCCTGTGCGGGTGGTGATCTCCTGGGGCAGGTTGCCCCGAGAAGCTGTGGCTGCCCCATCCCTGGAGGTGGTCAAGGCCAGGTTGGACGGGGCTTGGAGCAACCTGGGCTGGGGGGAGGTGTCCCTGCCCAGGGCAGGGGGTGGCACTGGATGGTCTTCAAGGTCCCTTCCAACCCAAACCGTTCCATGATTCTATGAAACATATACTCTTTATCAAGAAAGGATAACCTTTCAATTTAAAGAGAACCCTGCAAGAGCTTTGTAAAGACTGCTGCTTGGTTCAGCGTAGCTCCAAGCCCCAGTCTCTTCCCCATGCAACAGCGAGGTCCTCCAGCAAAGCACAGGTGAGAGCGCTACCGGAGGGATCCGCTGCAATGAGTTTCTTTGGGGTGGATACAAAATATTTCACAATCCCAACTAAGCAACACAGCTCCTCCTTCACACAGTAACAAACGTCATTACTGAAGAGGACCACAGAAACAGGTTCTCAGTTCTGATCAACTGATGATCCCCTCTGTGGGCTGAAACCTAATTCTAGGATTTCTGGTGGACATAAAAGTCACTGCATCGCACAACACTGCCCACCCACGCACAGAGGGATGCTGCCACCCGCACTGTTCGGTAAGTGTGTTGGGAATGCACTTTTCATCGGTATGTATTAAGTAAACACTGCAGTCGTACGCTGGATGACTTAGCTAGAAGCAATGGCATGAAATTGTCTTTTAAATGCTGGAACAACATTTAGAAAAATATGATTATGTTAAAAATTCAATTCCTTACCAGTTGAAAAGTTTACTCAAGATGGAAAGTCAGTACTTAACAGGACTTCCAATTTAGAAGTGCTGGATGAATAAAAAAAGAAGATATTTCCCAATTAACGTACACAGATGTCTCTTCTGCAGCCCAAAACAAAGCAGACCTTTCAATTCTGCAAGTGCTACCCTGACAGAGTCTGTAGTTAAGCTGTGTGAGTTACAGTTAGCTTGGTCATAAATTATCCCAATTACTATAGATTTTTGATAACAAAGCGATAGACCTAAAAGAGAAGTATTGAGTGAAGACAAAGTTACAATGTGAATTCAGACGAAGCAAAAATGTAATACACAAAAGTATCACCATCGGTAGTATTTATTTTGTTATTTCAGAAATGCCACTATTTAATAAATTAGTAAATATGTGCTCATTCTGATAGTCCTTTTAAGGATTTCAATAAAGCTAAGAATTAAGATGCAGCAAGCTTTTGGAATGAATATCAAGAAGCAAACTGGCATAATTCAGAAATACCTTCAGTGATCCAAATGCTGAACCTAACCTGAGGTACCCCTTTGCTGCCGCTCATATACAAGTTACAAACTAATTTTTAGTTCTAGCATGCTGGACTGAAAAAAAACCCCACAAACCAACAAAAACCAACACTCAAAGCGACTGTGCAGGTAACACTGCTTTCAGAGAGACATTTTACTGTCTATGCAATTTTGTAGCTCATAAAACAATTCAAGATTCTAGACCCACATCACCGGGACTCATCCGAGATGTGAACACAGCACTATTAGCAAGTCAGAAGTGTTATCAAGAATGTCTATCCGAGCTACTTTTTGTTTTCTGTCAGCTTCTTTATACCTGGGGGTTGGTTTTTGGCCATTTGGCATCTTTTTAAACCGTGATGATTTATCACTACAGACAAAAGATTCTTTGTTCATTTTCCAATTACCTGCATGCACTGAAATTCATATATATCATGAATGTTTTTGTGTTCCTGTATTCTTTTGTTGCTTTTGTTATTGCTGTAAGTCCTACGAAAAAGAATTTAAAAACGTATTTCCCAGAACAGACAGGAAGCGAGACACGCTATCACAACCCTGAGGATATCCTCTGTTTCACACTGAAACATAAATCTGAAAACCCAGAGGATATCTGCATAAATGAAGAGCATCTGGACAACCTCAGAGTCACAAGCAATATTACCCAGCGCGCAGAAAACTTCTGACCTACAGGAGTTGATAGGTGATCCCAACCATGACCGAGAGAAATTGCACCCAACGCTGGAGCCGAGTAAAACAGGGATCTGGTTTAACAGACACGTACACAACCAGAGCAGCAAAAGCAGAAAAAAACTCTCCCAAAACATTCAAGCACAAAATGCCTTCAAAAGCAAGCAACAAAACACCCACGGAAGACCGCATCCGCCTTGGTTAGTCGTCCCCACCATCGGCAGAAGAAATCAAAGAAAATCAGACTGTTTCAAAGAATTCAAAGAGAGGTGGAGAGAGTGAAGAGAGTCTGAGGCGCTCTGCGTCGGGGAGATGGACAGGGTGCTGCCCAGAGATCAGGTCAGGCAGGACTTTCGAATTCCAGAGGTATAAACAGAAGACATTTTCTATATTCTTCAAGTGTTCATGTCAGCATTTAAAATTAGAACAAACTATTTTCAGTGGTGAAGAACATTCATGAGCTGTGAAGAATGACTACTTCCAAATTATTGAGGTATTACATTTCAAATTGCCTTAATATAAGCTGATTTATATTTATGACCAAGTTCCACACAGCGTTTAAACTTTCAAAAACTCCTCCCAAGTCAGATCATTGAACCTGAAGAGTTTAAAAAATAAGGCAGGACATATTCTCCAGCCTCCTTCTCCCTTACAACCATGCAGCTACACACCAGGCTGTTACGTGCAGTTGTCCGTCACAAGAGGTTTTCTAAAAGTTGTGTTTTGGCCAGCGCAGTTGTAATTTATATATTAGTTAATTGTGGCACCACGGACCGCAGAAGCTCTACGTCGAACGCAACAGCCGTCAAAAACTTGGTGTACTCCCATGATGCTTTGTGCATTACTAAATGCGACTGCCACCCGATGGCCATACGTACGACTAGTGAGCTGTGGGCTTTTTGCGTTCAGCACGGACTGACCCACCCAGGAACCCACCAGCCGCTCCTTCAGGAAGACTTGTTCTCTTTGACAGCAATCTGTGATAGAACCTTTATTTCACTTTTGGGAAAATTTAGACATTTCCTATTGAAGCATGAAGGGCTATAAAAGCATCTATCTTATTAAAGTGGACTTTCAAGGCCTTTCAGTCTGAGTGACTTCAGTGCCACAGGTTGGCCGAGGCGAGATGAAAATAAACAGCTTGCTGTTCTCTGTTAAATAAGGACTTGAGAAGCATTTCAGTGTCACACCAGGACAAAGCAGCACTCCGTCCTTGTGCAAGAGGCTGTACCGCAGCTAAACCCCAGCCCCTCTCCTGGACCTTTGTAGCGCACGGGACCGAAATAAACTTGAAAAACAAGCGAACTGCCCACGCTCCGCGGTAAGAACAATCTGTGGAAACCTGAATTTTTGTAAGGTGGGCAGTCTACCAACTTGCTTCTGCACATGTGACAAGAAATGTCTAGCTGGGCAGTAACGTAGGTTAGTGAATGTGACAAAACCTCGGCTTTTTCAATGTCTTCTTTCCAGCTCTGGAGAGGCTTTCCATCGGGAGAGGGAAGCGCTCACCATTTTTGCAGACAGAACTCTGTAAGTGCTAGACGCCATCCTTCGTCACAGGAGCCAAGCTGACACCAAGCCAGGCACTGTCTGCCCACCATCTCCACGATAAGATATCCATGTGTGTATCTATATTTTAAAGCAGCGGCGGTGCTATACGCACCCGCATCGCAGTGCTCATCAAACAACAAACTCGCTCGGCCTCGAAGACTGCGGAACACTGCCGAACCACTGCCAGAAGCGGGATGCACAGAGACCACGTTAATCGCCATCAGCTCAACGCAAGCAGAACCTAACTGTGGAATGACGAAACCAAGGGTACCCGCATCAACAGAGAAGTAGAGGGAAAAACAAATGACAAGAAAACAATTGACTGATAATCTAAAGTACAAAGTTATTTTAACTTCACCTCATTACTTCTGGCTCTGAACTAGCACAAGTGGAAGAAAGGTCCTCTGCAGTAGTCCTGCTTCACACCAGACAATCCTTACATCGTGTGTAAAACTACGCTATTATGAAGTTCCTTTGGAAAATAAAATACAATTAAAAATCTATTAGCATGAATGACAATTTACATATTAGCCAACTACAACAGTAAGCCTCTCAAATGCCAAGATTACCTAAAGAAAAGGATAGCTGTTCAAAACCCCACTTGATGAGCTGATCACCAGGATTTCACATTGGCTGTCTATGGTAGAATACATTTACTCAGAAGTTTAGAAGCAATCGAAAAAAGCTTTTATCACCAGCAAACACTCATTTTAATAAGCAAAGAGGCAATTCTGAGTATTTATCACTTCATACTATACTTAACATTTTAAAACTTCCAGAAATTTTCATAAGAACTATGTGGGAGAACTACTGAAGCCAAAGCTCCCAGATTTCAATGGGACTTGGATTTGAGTCTACGTAAATCAGACACTTCGAATATATACACAGTTTAAGTCGCCACGTTTCTCGGAACAGCCCTGTACCCAGAGATACTGACAGCAAGAGGAAAACCTAGAAGCTCGAGGCTTATCAGAAGGAGCCCGAGGTCTGGGATACACAGCAGTGCCCCATCGCAATCTACAGCCTCTCCGGCTGCTGTAGCACCCGCTCTGTTTGCCAAAGCCGCAGAGCAGCAGCTGCCCCATCCCCAGGTGAGGTACTTCACACCACTGCTAGGAGCACCGCTTCGAATTGTAAAGTTCTGATGCAAAGTTCTGATGAAAGACACGGAGCTGTTGGAGCAGGGCCAGGGGAGGCCCCGGAGATGCTGGGAGGGCTGGAGGCCCTCTGCTGGGAGACAGACTGGGAGAGTTGGGGGGGTTCAGCCTGGAGAAGAGAAGGCCAAAAAGGGGAGACCTTCCAAAACCTAAAGGGGTCCTACAGGAGAGCTGGGGAAGGACTTTTTACAAGAGCATGTAGTGATAGGATGAGGGGGGAATGGCTTTAAACTGGAAGAGGGGAGATTGAGATTAGACATGAGGAGGAAGTTTTTCACTCTGAGGGCGGTGATCCCCTGGGGCAGGTTGCCCCGAGAAGCTGTGGCTGCCCCATCCCTGGAGGTGTTCAAGGCCAGGTTGGACGGCGCTTGGAGCAACCTGGGCTGGGGGGAGGTGGCCCTGCCCAGGGCAGGGGGGTTGAGTTAGATGGTCTTTAAGGTCCCTTCCAACCTCAACCATTCCATGATTCTATGAAAGTGAGACTAAGATGAGATACAATATGGAAACCAGTACTAAATGTTTAATATGATCTGCAATTCACAATTATTTCTTAAGTGTCTTTTTCTGGATAACTTTTCCACTGCATGATCCTAGTGAGAAGATAATATGAGATGCTGCTTTTGAATAAGTTATACATTTCCCTTGCTTTACTTGAACATAACAATGCCACCATTATTAATATTTTTACTCTACAAAACAGCACTAGCCTTCCAAAGAAAAAAGTCCTTGACCAAAATATCAGAGGATATTAAACTGAGAAGTGATCTACTGATGCAAATCATTAAATCTATTTGCATTTGCTTACTGAACCCTAACACAGAAATTAAACTACATAGTGTGGGAAAAAGAGCTGGTTTTGCATGGTTAAAAGGAGACATCTTGGAAGATCCAAGCTCTATGTCATTAATTTTCCTTCTTCCCCTCATTAACAAGTAAAATGTTTTCACTGCTTGAAAAGTTTTAATAAATAGGAAAAAGCAGGGCAGCTGACATAAGTTTTTAATGTAATATACAAGAGCTTTTAATATTTTTACATATATTAATGTAAAAGCTAAAAATAAATGTTAAAAGGTTACATTTGTGAAGAAAGAAAAATGGCATTTACAGTTACAGGATAAGGTTTTAGAATTTAACTCTTCCTTTTCCGGCACGGTGTTCTGAAGATCATTTGCCATTTAAGTGAAAAAAATCAATATAATTGCAAAGGTGAGCCACTGCAGACGCGGCACGGGGGGTAAGGACACACACTGCCTCACAGCTCTGCACTCCAGGATGACTTACCGTGCTTTGTCCTGCCAAGTCTTAAATTCTTTTAATAGAATGAATTGAGATAGGCATTTTAAGAAGAGCTATAATTAGCACAAGCATTGGTCATAGGTGATCTCTTTGAGTTTTACTGCCAATGCACGAACCAACAACGAGCAGTGGTTGAGCTGCCCCTCCAGCTAGAGCCACCCAACAGCAGATAAACCCGGACAGTCCTGACCCTTCCCAAACACCGTACACTGCTCCCACAACAGCGTGTGCATACTCGAGGCTCTTCAGGGAGATATCACAGACACTTAACAACACACTTTTTGTAATCCAATCTTCTCACTTAAGGAGAGCTGCAAGAAGGGTTCTCTGCTCTGGGGAGACCCCCCTCAGTGCTGCCTCCAGCTCGGG
>NW_009650176.1:2103550-2136741 GCF_000708025.1 Charadrius vociferus
CCTCAACCATCCTGTGATTCTATGATTATCCAGCCAGATGTCTGTACTTATACCCCACTGTCTAATCTCAACACAGCTTTATGGCTTTCAATTATTCTCAGCATTATCTATGTATCTAGATTGTTTTGGAGGAGTAGAGACACACGAGAAGAAAACCAAGATCTAGAGTCACAATGTTTAAGAAAACCCACTAATTCTGATGCATAATAGAAACACAATCCATGTCATTTTGGAGCCCTTCTTCCCCATCTTTACAGCAAGGATTTGTAAATGATCCGATGCAGTTTTAATCTACCTCTGGCAGGAGAAGTGGAAAGGTTCCACTCATGGCCTGAACTACAGAAGAGGGAGTAAAGATACACCAGGCATAGTATCTGTGGCACAGTATAGGGCAGGGTGTCAGGAAAAGATTTCTTTCCTGAGAACTTTCTTGAAGAGATGATGCTGCATAGACAAACTCACACTTCTCTCTGGCGAAATTATTTTTCATCACTATTAAAGCTTTACATCTTCTGCACTAGAAATAAACCCATCATATTTGTGGTATTTTCAAGTGGGTGTCTGCACAAGTTATATTATCTAATACAGTTTGTTGTTATTTTTGTCATTTTAAAATATCATCACTGTAAAACGCAATCGCTGGGTTATAACGTTTCTTCCTTTAGAAGTCTCTTGGCCAACCATCGAGGTTTACGAACACCCAACAGTCAAGCAAAGCTGTTCGTTCTTCTGCATACTGAAGTAGGTCTTCTAGCATTTTGACACAGCATTGTCAATGTTAACATTAAAGGTTTTAAAACATCAGATTATTACCATGAGTAACTGCCCAATAGAAAACTAGATGTTATTTATTTATTTATTTTTTAGATAGAGCCCTCAAAGGCTTCTCCAGCTGGATTTATGGACAAAAACACAGCTGTGAAGACTTAAAAAAACCCACTCCTGTTTGAATCTTGTAATACTGTCTTTGACAGATGAATAGAAATGCAGCGGCGCTGTCAGGAAAAATAACACATCTAAAGTATAGTATTGATTACAGTGGAGTTGCTCGAGATTCACTTCAGTTTAAGTGAAAGGAACGGGGGTTTTGCCAATCATGCAAAATAAAGTTCACCATCCACAACCGACAGTAAAACTTATCCTGCAAACCATTTCTAAAAACATACGAAACCACATATTTGAGCTGTACTACATGTAACGCTTTGACAAAGTCTAAACTTTCTACATGGTTTTAGAGTTTATTTTGTTTAAGTTTTTGAAACACTATTTCCAATAAAAAGTTTTCTTATCTTGATGCAGCATAAACAATCTGTAGCACCTCCACAAGAAACTATGAAAAAACCTAGCCCAGTTTATTTTTAATAAAAGGAGGACTATGCTATATAATAACTCTTCCTGCCACATCCATTGAATCTGCTGAAATAAAGATTGATGCCTGGATATTTGTAGACACTACTACCAGAGAAGGTAATATTTCTTTTTTCTTTTTTTTTTTTTAAATATACCACCTTCCTGAAATTTTGAAGTAATTTGAAGTAAGAGGCAACATCTTCCTATTAAGGTATCTGCATGTTGGTGGTTGTTTTTAAGACAAGTGGCAGAAAACTCAACAAGATTTGTCAGAGCTTAGTGCCACACGTTAGCAGGTATTTAGAAATAAAAGCCTTAGAGAAAGATATGTAAGACTACAACCTTCTCCTTTTGGTGACTGTTCGGCACAGGCACCTAAAACACGCTGGCACGTTACTCACCGATACATAAATCGAGATCGTCGGGGGTTAAAACACAAGAGCAGCAGCCCAGAGACCGGACCAGCACCACGCACCTGCGTCCTGCCGCGCTGCCTCACACACGCAGCCTTCCCCCCGCCTGCATGGGAACTAAACGTCGAAAATCCTGCGTGGATTTTGCCCCACGTGCCGAGCAAGCAGCACCGCGGAAGGAGCAGGTACTCCGAGCCACACAAAACAGTTCTTTGAAGCTTTTGAGAACCAGAGCAGAGAAGACGTGGAGCAGGGCAAGCCCTTCACCTACCTGCTACCGAAGGACTCCGCACGCTCCAACTCGCATCAACGCAGCCTGCATCTCAAACCTAATCTGTTTATATTAACGCCTACAAAAGATCCATCTAATGAACCATTTTCCAGTCACTGTAAATAGTAATTAAATACATTAAACGATAAAGAAAGGAAAGTGCCACGCAAAACATACTTTGATCATCGATAAGTGCCGTCAGCTTGGATGATTATGGTATTTACAAGAGTAAGTGCTCTGTTCTAGCTGGCAGGAAAGTGATGCATCTGGACTTGTCCACAGTCAGTGTTTTAACATCTTCCCCTATGGCAGCAGGACCTTACAGAAGACAGACACTGCTACAGCACCGGTTAAGAAAACCAATCAAAAATAAACAATTTTCCAAAAAGTAGAAAGGTGACATGGGTTTTTTAATGTTACTTCCTATACCGTTTATAAACTGTGTGGACCATAGGATGACCCCATATGGACCAGTGGTCTTTGAAATAATCAGTAACACAGCTTTATTTATACAAGAACGATGGTTGCCCATCTTCCATAATAGAAAATTGAGGCGCTGAAGATGAACACAACCCAGTGGTTTGGTTCCACCGGACACACATCTTTCCTCAAGGAGTTACTGGAGTCTGTAGAGCCTATGCTATCAGCAGCTGAAGTTTCAAACAGGTCTCTGGGACACCTTCTCCCCCCCCAACTCTACATTTAGAGATCATCCCAAAACTATTAACTTATTACAAACGTGTACTTTCTCTCATTCGGGTTTTATCCCGTGCCATTTTAATTATAAAATCTCTGCTGTTACACAGCAATTTGAAAAGAAAACCAACCAAAAATAAACAATTTTCCAAAAAGTAGAAAGGTGACATGGGTTTTTTAATGTTACTTCCTATACCGTTTATAAACTGTGTGGACCATAGGATGACTCCATATGGACCGGTGGTCTTTGAAATAATCAGTAATACAGCTTTATTTATACAAGAACAATGGTTGCCCATCTTCCATAATAGAAACTTGAGGCGCTGAAGATGAACACAACCCAGTGGTTTGGTTCCACCGGACACACATCTTTCCTCAAGGAGTTACTGGAGTCTGTAGAGCCTATGCTATCAGCAGCTGAAGTTTCAAACAGGTCTCTGGGACACCTTCTCCCCCCCCAACTCTACATTTAGAGATCATCCCAAAACTATTAACTTATTACAAACGTGTACTTTCTCTCATTCGGGTTTTATCCCGTGCCATTTTAATTATAAAATCTCTGCTGTTACACAGCAATTTGAACGAAGGACAGAAAGGGGGAAGAGCCACCTCTCCCAAGCTACATTGCCAACAACCCTCTATGCATGTAAGTCCCATCAGATGTTCACAGTGAACCAGAAATCTATTCGAAGCAGCTAAGCAGAGTAGTCGCGTACCTACCTCCTTTGGTCGGTTTTTAGTACGCCCCTGAGCTCCGCTAAGTTTCTTAGCCTTGGCTGATGCTTATTGGAAAAATAGGAGGAGTGGCACTCTCCCAAATGCCTCCCACTTGTGGCATCAAAGTGAGATATCACTCCCAGTAAATTTTACAGTATGAGGAATGAAACAGTTAGCAAAGTTGACATTTAAACCATCATCACTGGCTATGATTAAATACCTCCGAGATGAACAGAGTGGTTCGCACCTCTCCAAGTTATTGTTCTAGGCTCTTATCAGACTCCTGTACACCGCTGCATCCGCTGCGTTTTCACCCACTTGAGATTTTCTTTGAATCTGTAATAGCCGGAAACCTGTTTAAACTGAGATTCTGGAGAGTTTCTGATCATGTTAAACTGGCAGAGAGAGATTGACTGAAACCCTGGCGACCTTCTTGAACTGCAGATTCACCTGCAAAAGGTTTAAAGTAGATTAATAATACAAGCATGGCCAAACCGGCTCCTTGTTCCTCCTCCTCTGATCTCTCAGCGAGATGCAGGGAAATGAAACACTATAAAGAAAATTGCAAATAGCTTGCAAGAAATACAGAGGGCAGATGGGATCGCACTGCTTCCAGAAGATTCCTTCTTCTGAAAATAGCATAAAGGGAAGTCTGGGGTCTCCCTACACCACCAGGAAAAGGCACATTTTGACCATCCAACAGTAAAGCAAGTCAACCTGCCCCCCCCTCGCTTCTCACTAACGCGCATGAAATGCCAAAACTTCCCCGCAGTCTCTCAAACTCAAGTTCACATCCACACCGACGAACGCTCAGTTCCCAGAGCCTACGGAGGAGCACATCACCTTCACGCGTTGTCTCCTGCACAAGACGGGAGCTCAGGTTCCTCTGCCAAGCTCAAGCCGGCCGCACGCACCAGCAGCCCCCGGACTGGCGGAGCAGGAGCCCAGCGGCGAGGGGGTGGCTGTCCCCAAATCCCCCACATCTTGCCCCAGCGCTGGGCACGTCCAAGGAGGGCAGTGACAGACGGACAGCCACCTCAGCTAAGCTCGAATGCAGAAAAACTCAACTTCTTATGGTGGCATCCTTAAGTCCCACGGTGGATGTCACTGTTAGCACAACACGGGATCGGAGCCCACTAATCAAGATGGCAAATTTAACTTTCGTTTCACACGCGTGCTCGTAAGCCGTTATATATAACTCAGCTCATAACGGTTACACACGTCGCACTGTTCATGACCCTGTGCTCAGCTGGACAGGATTTTGTAACCACCCGCTGGAAGCTGTTCCCGGTTACCTCGAGGCACGTTATACCCTTCCTTTTACCGCAGTCCTTCGGGTGCCACTGCCTTTCCCCGCAGTAGCACACGTGGAGGCGAGAGCGCCCGACACGCTGAGCGTGCCGCCAGCCGGGACCCCGGGGCGATTCTCCTGAGGGAGCGTGGAAATTCCTGAAAGAATCTAGATTTTTGCACCGCGGGGGGAAAAACTGCCAAGGCAACATCCCATGTTTCCAAAGTATCCTCTGCTGTAAATATTTAGCCCAGGGAGATAGAAACACGGGTTCTGTTACTGTTAACAGCAGTCACGGGTGCGACTCCCTGCTCGCCCAGCGGGTAATTTCCCTCTCCAGCTCAGGAGTAAGATAAGGCTTCTCAGAACGGGGTCGTCCCAGGGTGGGAACACTGCAGGGGACAGCAGAATAAGCAAGGAAACTAATTCTGAAACTTTAAAGTGGCTAAAGACACTTCAGAAGTACAGTACGTGAAAAAAAAAAAGTGAGTTTCTTCTGGATATGAGCAAAAGGAGGTAAACGTTTGAAATATTTCAGGCAGGAATATCAAAAGAAAGAGAACCTTCTTGACTAAAACTAATCTTTAAATCGTGCAGTTTTTCTTTCAGTGTCTACAACAGCTGATATAGTACTAAATACATATATAAAATTACATACAGGATATATATACTTTTAATTCTTTTTTGACAATACAAACCGTGAATCTGAAGTTCTTAGAGACAAATTTATCAAGCTTCATCTTTGATGTACTTTTTGCCCCACTTTATAACCCTGAAGCAATAGACCCCAAATTTCAGAAAGGGCCCGATAATGACCGTAGAGATGTCGAGACCACGTGTGAGCCCAACGCGTGCCCCTCCTGACGCCGCTGTACGGAGGCCACCGCGACCGCAGCCTCCGGGTATCCAACACCAAGGATTTGATTATCCCAGAGCTATTCTGATACTGAGATCATTTACTCTGGCTCTACCTTCAGCACTTTGGTAGCCGACAAGGCCAACTTGAACGATAAACGAACAAGTCCACCCACAATTTAAACACTAAAGCAGAAATCAGTGATTTCAAGTTCCTGTTTAAGTCAGCCAATTGTCAGCGCTGCACTCAAACTGCAAAATAGTTAGAAACAATTTCAGCTAGAATTCAGTAAACTAAAACTTTCAAAATCGTGTTTAGCTGAAAGTCTTTGTGTGTATATATATATGAAATTTTATTTTATTTTCACGTACACACATATATTGAAAAAGCTTGAATAGAATTTCCTCCTCCCCAACCAGAAGGCATTACGCCGTGCCTTGACTTTTAAACTCCGCCAGCTCCACACGCAGCAGAATAACCTTAGGTTATTACAATTAGTTTCATCTCATTAATAGATCAATTTCTTGCAAGCATACTGAAAACCGAATTTTACTTTGTTGCTTCTCCTTTTAGACTACATTATAGCCTGTGTTCTTAAGTTTTAAGGAGAGCCATCACAGAATAGGTTGTAATCTCAGGTGATTAATTGCACAGCATTTTACAAGCTGTAAAATAGAGCAAGATCTCCACAAACCGATTATGCCATTAACCAGGCACTCTCATCAGATTTTTCTACAACTAGCAGGTTTGTCTGACGGATTGCAAGTCTTAAGTATTTATATATTTCAAAGGTTTACTTATTTTTGTTGTTAAAAAACCCCAAAATCTATATTGATTGTTACACGCAATTCTACATGAAAAGTCCCAAGCACCGCGGAGCAGAATACCAATATTTATTACTAGACTTGCGCTCATTATGGTTCTCTCTGACAGGGGTCCATTAAAATCAATTTTTATGTTTCTTATGGTTTTTTTTTCTTTTCCTACCCAATGTTCTTACCATAGTGTTTATTAGCCAGTTAGGAGAAACACTGGGCACTGTTTTGTTTTTATTTTATTCTGTCAAAAATAATGAGGCCGGATTTAACAACTACACGCTAGTGACGGGTAGAAGAGATTAAATGTTATACTTCAGCACAAACATTTACAGATGGCTTTAAAATTTTTAGAACTTTCTAATCGGTGAAGACAAAAGCGAGTCGCACCTTTCGTTTCTTTTTCAGACGTAAATTCTTACAGTAATTGTAAGAATACTCTGTTTACCATTAACTTGTGAACTACTTGAATAATATTCCATCTATAATATAACAATTTTTGCATAAATAATGCAATTTGATAAGTTATAAGTGTTACCAAGATGCCACTTAAAGTCTCAACACTTCAGGGAGGCCAGGAAATTAACCCAACGGAAAAAACTGGAAGATGAACGTCAAGTAAAAATTAAAGAATTAGGAAAAGGATCTGGATTGTGTGATGTCTACCTGAAGAACATGACCATAAGCTCCTTCTTCCACCAGCCAACGTGACCACGTGCCACGTGTGCAAGCGGCAGCGAGGAGGGCACGAGGAGGGCAGCCGCCGGCCTTACAAACAGTACGGACTTGCCTTGCGGCGAGGTTCCTGCGACGGGGGAATGACCCGCTGGCTGCAAACAGCAGCAGATTTCATTTGTGCAGGCAGAGGGGAATAACGAAGGTCTCAGAGCTTTTGGGGACATACGTGTAATTTCCTGGAAAAAAAAGTCTGTGCGCCCAAAAGACCGACGTCACCACCCTGCCTCTCCACCTTCACTCGCCCTGAAGATATTTACCGTCCCTAAAAACGTTCAAAAAGAGAAGGCAAGCCATCACGTGAACTGTTCAAAACCTCATTAAAGACAGAAGTCAGCACAGATTTTTGCTCTTCTCTCTCCAGGAGAGCTACACAAACACCCCCAGTACAACAGTATGTCCCCAGCCACCTTTTTGGCCTCCACTAATTAAGAGCAGGTAATTATTTTCTTCCAATAATCTCCCATTTCACTTTGAGCGGGTATTTTTTAGTACCCGCAGCTTCACAATAGTTTATCTTCAGCTTTTATTTTCATGCCATTCCCTTTCTCTCTCCCATTATGAAGAACACCACGCAATTTCTCGTATCCGTCACCTTCGAGAACGCACAAACCTTTTCCCTACTATTCCTAGTGTTCTTCCACCCACCTATCCTCTTCTCAGGGGTGAAGAATCCTCGTTTTAGTTGTTCTTCAGGCAGACACTGCTCTGCAGCAAAAGCAAGCTTCGGCCTTATCCTAAATACTGCTTTACTTCTGTTCCTCATCAGCAGAAATCCAGTACTGAAATCAGCATACGAAGAAACCAAAGTACTTATTTCCATATCACTGGAGTTGGCAAAACTGTCAAATCCAGAGGCTTGAGGGGTTTTGTATTAGAGGCAAAAACATATTTCAACCAGAATACACATTATGCTTCACATTCCTGATTTATTTTTTGCACGCTTAAATTACAAGGACAGTAAACCAGGAGAACAGAAAAGGGGAAACCCCACAAATCAATGGAGAATTTCAGAAGCAAAAAGCAGGGGAGAGAAGGACAACGTGGAGAGAAGGAAGCCAAACCTGTTTGAGTCTTGTCAGAAAAAGCTCTGCTGTAACGAACTGCAGCAAAGGCTGCAATTTTATTACCAAAAACAGCTGAAGAGACAAGCCTTGAATGAGTAGTATTAGTAACTTTCATTTTCACAGAGGAATTCGGCAAAGAAATTTGGCATCGAGTAATTTTGAAAGTATTCAGTGTTCCTTCTAAAGACGTCACTCGGCATTTCCTCACAAAGAAGGAAAAAGCACAGCCCAAAGCCCTGATGCAGGAGAGGCGGACTTTACCAGATTGACCAACACTTATATTCAACCGTAAAACGTACCCATATCTCCTTAATCAGTCCTACATTTGAGACATCATCTCCACTGCCATGCGTATCATCTGTTCTGAACTCCAGAAGACATTACAGCTATGGAGAACCAACCGAAGCCCCCCCAAGCAGCATTCAGGAATCAACACCATTATTCAGTCCTGGTTCTGCCCGTGGGCACGTGTGTACCTACAGACAGGTCTGCAAAATTCGCAGAGATGCCAGGAAGTCTGACTCCTCAGTCACAGATTCACACGTGTGTCCAAAATTAGGGGGGAGGACGTACTTTCAAAACCTACGTTAAAAATACCTTTATTTTAGAACATTTCTTTATTAATACTATTGACGCAGCAGCAGAAGAAATGCATTTTGGAGCCGCCACTCCTGAAAGGCACTGGAGGCTTCTTCTGCCTCCCACAGAGCAAGTCCTGCGCTCCCCAGTATGGCTAGTAAGAACAAGTAGTCGTGTCTTAGAGCCTCTAGGCAATCTCTTTCCTCTACCACAAACATAAACATAGGATCAATAGGACATGAACTTACCCACTTGGCAGCACGCTCATTTTTGGCAGTTTTATTTCGTGTAAGCCTTTTTCACACCCAGATATCTCGAGCTTTCCCAGGGGGCTGAGCAGAACCGCGTGTTTCTCCTTGCACTGAGATTGTCCCTCTTTGGAATTCACCTGTTCGTGAAAACAAACTCCTCTTTAGTGCATTTTCACCAAGGAACATTCATCTCAAGGTATTTTGAGTAGTTTTCAAAAGTAATTTGAAAAAAAAAAAAGGCAAGAAAACCAGTTTCCTCAACTGTGGCTTTTACTTTCAAAACTCCAACTTAAAAAGATCCATCCTAAGCAGTCAGCGTCTAAATCAAAGTCTCAAAAGCCATGTTAACTAGCAGGACAGTGAACCTTCGCAAAAATCTCAAATAATCGCCCTTCCATGGTTGGTTTATCAGGTAACGTCCGATGTGTTTTGACACTGATATCAAAAGGATTATTGTGACAAAGCATGTTCCCTGGTTTGGAGTGGCAGTGTTATGCAAATAATTGCTGGAACACAAATATAGTATGTCTGCTGGAAAAACGTATGAAAAAAAATCAATCATTCCTTCATAAAAGAAACATTTTTTTTTATTCCCATTGTTATTTGTCTGGTTTTACGATTACTGGTAGGACGCAGTTGGAATCAGATGCCAGGCATTTTGCAATATTATACAGGACCAACAATAACATACTTGTCAAATTCATCTTGGCTTAAAAAAACCCAACAAACAACAGCCTGAATGTTTGGTAGATGTTTGAGTTGTATTTCCAGTTTGGTTTGTACAACCATTAGGAAAGAAACAGGAAAGAACACCACAAGTATGCCCGCTGCATTCACGCAGCCGCTGAGGTTGGGAGCCCATCGCCATCAACGCTGTACGAGCGGGACAAAAAGCCTTTGCTCAAAAGAGCTACATTCAAGTGAAACTGGACAAAAAAAGTGAACAGAAAAAGAGAAGCCCAAGAAATTTTAAGGCAGCACAAGCTAACTCCATCAAACATCACAGAATGGTTTAGGTTGGAAAGGACCTTGAAGACCTAGCAGTCTTTTTTCAGTGGCGTCCAGTGATAGGACGAGGGGTAATGGGCATAAACTTGAACATAGGAAGTTCCATCTTAACATGAGAAGGAACTTCTTTACTTTGAGGGTAGTGGAGCACTGGAACAGGCTGCCCAGAGAGGTGGTGGAGTCTCCCACTCTGGAGACATTCAAAACCCGCCTGGACGCTGTCCTGTGTAACGTGCTGTAGGTGACCCTGCTCTGGCAGGGGGGTTGGACTAGATGATCTCCAGAGGTCCCTTCCAACCCTAACAATTCTGTGAATTCTGTGAAGGCTTATTCTGGTAATCTTGACCAGTGCTTCTTTGTGTAACTGTTCCATCTATTGTGATTGGTAAAGCATGAAAAAGGAGGGCATTCTCTGTAGAACTTGGTCTGTGTAATACTGGGTTCATTAGTTGGAGACACAGTTGCTAGTTATGTATGTGGATTGTTAAGGTGAGAGCTGGAACAGCATACCTGTTCTAGCACCTCTTTGAAGGTTTTTAGTAGATAAACCCTCGGATCATCCTCGTGGCTCTCCTCTGGACACGCTCCAGCAGGTCCATGTCCTTCTTATGTTGGGGACTCCAGAGCTGGACACAGTACTCCAGGTGGGGTCTCATGAGAGTGGCAGGATCACCTTCCATCCCAGTTACACTGAGACACCATCAAGGTTTCTTGGTGTTTAAAGTCACCCAGACCGTACAGCTAACTCGGAGTTTGCCTCACACCTGAAAAATTTACTTATTACTGCAATATTCAGAACCAGTACTGTCTCCACAGACAACCGCGCAACCTGATTTTCCCCCGTATTTACCCAAGTTCACAGTCTCCCCCAAAGCGCTCCAAAGTCCACCCCACCTCCGGCACCCACCCCCCCCCCCCCGGGGGGGGGCCCCCAGCCGCAGCCCCGGGTATCAGCTGCACCACGCCAGACCAGGGGGACATCGGGAGACAGGAAAATCTACGCATGACAACTTACAGCTAACGGCTGCTTGCAGTTCCACAATATTTTTCTTAAAAAAAGAGAATTTCTTTTTAAATTCCATTATTAAAGTGCTATGAAATGAAGTCACACCCACAATTAATATAATCCATGTGAAGAGAGGAGGAATAAAAAAAAAATAATCAAGTAGACAGTTTTACCCACCAAGGCAAAAATAAACTTAAACCCTCTGGATTTTTGGGAAGCACTTATGCAATTCCTCAGTTACAAACACGCAGCACCCAGCACAAAGTTACTCAGCTCACAAGTTCTGCGCAGTGCGCCGCGCTTAAGGAACTGCAGGTTCCTAGTGGTTTATTTAGTTTGACTGTAACCCAAATCAGCTTTTTCCTAAAGAATCAAATGTGTGCCGACGTAACAAAGAAACGCTCCTTTTCAACCAATTCTTTCCTCCTTCCTTCTCCCTCCTCAAGGAGAGAACACAGGTGAAGTTTTTTTTGGAGCCGCACCTCACTGCAGAAGTCTTTGCTAAAAAAAAAAAAGAGCAAGAAAGTTTACATATGTGGAAAACCAGTATACATTCTTCATTTTTATTCGTGTGACAGCCCTAAACTAGATGCACTGAACCTCGTACCGTGTACTCGGTGAATATAACGAGTTAGTGATAAGAGGACAGCTTTTTCATTATAACAAAACACAGGATGCAGCGAGTAACAGAAAACTATAAATAACCCTATGAGTTCCCACCAAGTTGAACTAAGCTTTATAGATGAAAACCTTGAGCGAGTACAACTAGTATTTTCAGTCTTGTTTATCATATGCGTTGGACAGCGATATTTAGAAGGTTTATTTTTATAAAAGAATGAAACTGCACGACATATATCCACATACACACGCGATTGGGTTGGGAGCCTCAAAGCTGAAGGTCATCGTAGAGATGCGCAACACTCCCCATCCTCTGCCCCAGTACTAATGTGCCTTTTCCCTGTTTACCTACAGCTACTGAGATGAGCCAGAAAAGACCAAGGTAACCGCACGCTCCTGCAGGCAGTGCTATTTTAAAATAAAGTGAAATTTGATTCAGGATTTAAATTACAACAGTTTTCAGATGCAAATAAACGGCCTTTAAACGTGGCCGGCTGACATGACCACGTGCTGAGCCATCACTGCAGCCTGGTGCATACTGAAAACCTTCTCCTGCCCACACTCTCCCAGTACCGGCACAATTTGCCCAACACACCACCTTCCCCACAGCGCCCACGTTGAAGCTGTGAGAACTAGACATGAACGGCAGCTTAAAGCAAAAATCTAATAAATCCAAATAAACTGCCTTCTGCCTTTTTTCTCCAGCTTACATAAATGAATCATTTGAGGCATTTTGATCAGGTACTGCACAAACTCCACATTCACTCTCCCCTTCCACTGTAATACCTCCAAATCTGTGTCAAAATACCTCATAATTTCCAAGTTTATTAGGTAGAAAAAAATAGGACTTTTAGAGATGACTCCTTTCCTGCCATCCTTTGGAGCTTTGCTACAGAAATAAAAATGTAGGCGCAGTGTAAGTCTGTATCTCACTGGACCGCTAAACACTCCGTAGAAAACTGGAAGACTGTTGTTAGCCAACGGAATTAAGTCTTTTTTGTCATTAATAACAGACAAGTATCAAAAGGTTTTCACAGTGGATGATTTATCAGTACGAATATTAGTATGATTTATGAGTTAACGTCCTGTACGGAGAAGGCTCATTTTCCAGGCGTGCTCCCGTGACTTCACACCGGCACGTGCCTCGGTGGCATCGCGCTCCTCCGATGGGCGAAGGTCCCCTAAATTACACAGCAACTCCACCGAACACCACCAGGAAAGAGAGATGTGCCGCTCAAATTACTGTCCGAGGGTTGAGATGCTATGGATGCGCAACAGCAGCGAGTTTTATCTCCTAAACGAGGTGCTGTGAAGGCAGAAGCCAGCATTAGCGTGATGATTAGCGTGATAGAAGGACCTTAACCTCTTACGCTTTCCACTGTCATTCAGTTTAACAGCCGCGCTGCAGCCAAGGCTTTCAGTACTAAAACATACCTCCCATTTGATTAAATACTGATTTTATTTAAATTTGTGTTCATTAATGGTCTTTCACATTACAGTAAATAATTCAAAATTATTTTCCATGTTCTACTGCTCCTAACTCCCCCCAAAAAGTTCCATTGTAGTTTGGTCAGAGATCCTAGAATGCAAATTCATACCCATAACAGGGAATGGACAAATGAAAAAATGCAGAGAAATCTCAAGGATCGGAGAGGTTAAAAAAAATCCATAGCAAAGTGTTTCCAAGCTTCACGCTCTCCCAAGAGGTTCGTATTTTCCAAAATACAAGTCAAGAGAGCAATCCTCGCCGCGTTTCCTGCGCTTCAGCACCGTGCCCCGAACCACTCTCACCAAACTGAACGGGAGAAAGAACACAAAAAATGTTCATGAACATCGCTGTCCAGCCCTTCCTGAGGTCCCCTCAAAGATCTCACAGCGCACGTGTACAGTGTTAGAACCCCACAGACCACAGATTTCCAATGGAAAAAAACGCATCGGTGCTGCCTGTGGATGTGTTTGCACCCACCGCAAGCGTTCGGCCCTCAGGATATCAGAAATTGTCTTACAATAAGTTCTGTCTGAAGGCTGTGGTCAAAGAGACCACAGATGTCACCTTTTCACATGTTTTCCCCTCAGTGTTATTCAGCACATGAACCCTTCCCATCTGAGAGGAGCCAGAGCCCTATCGCTGATGGATCTCCCTCGACGGGTTTTTCTATTTCCTTCACTCCGCTTTAGCGACAATATAAACCTCCCACGCCATCTCAAAGCATTAATGATAATCCCCTCTGCCACCACCTGCATCTGATTTCACAGGGTATTTCCATTCCGCTATAGCACGTTGCTCAACTTCAAATGGAAGTCCTCATGATTTTTTTTTTACTTGAATATTTCTGAGAATCAAGGCAAAAATAACCTATTCAACTGCTAAACCTAATGTGGCCTTGCATATACTGCAATTTTATTTTTTTTTTAAAACAAGAGACTCCAATGCACTAATCAGGGAGACATCACAGTTGCCTCAGAGAAATGGGTCTCTTGATCCTTTCAGATTAACAGAAAGGGTTAATCGCTGAGTTATGTACCCGATAACATAACTACAACCAACAGGATGAAATTGCATTACAATTCTTTCCCCCTATTTCACTTGCCATTTCTCAAACCCAGAAATGGCCGTATTTCTATCATTTCTAGACTAGCCACCGCTGCACGCTTGAGAATTCTCTACTTAATTCTTCCACACTATGCAAGTTACTGTTATTTAAAAATAAAGACCCCCCCGGATGCTATGCTAGCTTTCTCATGCAATCTTACTCCAATGTTGGGTGAGGATATAACTACATACTGACTTCAAAAACTAAAAATAATTGACAGCGAGTATCCCAAAGAGCACTAAGCCGGCTAGTAGCACAAATCATAGGGACTCCTAGCTGTAAAAGCTGAATTTCTGGATGCGTTTATCCAGTAAGATCACCACAGTTTCACTCGGCGAGCACTGATGTCAGCCCAGCCCACTCAAGGTACAAGTACCAACTTGTTCATTTAACTCCTATTTTTCATTAATACATCCTAAAGACTCATCACTTCAATATTCTGACATATTTGCATGGGGAAGCTAACATACGAGCTATAATCCTCAAGAGCCTGCCCTGTTTCTACAATGCCGTATGAGATCAGTGACTTGCCAAAAAGCAATACCAGGAATTTGTTGAGTTTGAGAGGATGATCAATAAACGCCAGGGAAGTTGCTTCTTCATCCTCATTACAGGAAAGGAATACCAGTCCTGAAGTCTTTAAGTGTCCTTCTTTTGAGTATCGCAGTGTTCTGAAACCTGCTTGTTATTGATTCAAGTTTTGAATTAAAATTCAATGAAAGCTTGAGATATTGGACTTAAATTTAAGTGAAATACTTCACAGGTACCTGGACCGGTTTGGCAATTTGCTACTTTCAGTCATCTAGCTACAGTCGTTCTTCCTCATCCAGTAGGTTTATATCCTTCTCATAACACAATCCTCACCAAATCACATCAGTGGTATTTGTCAAGGTGAAAAAAAAAAATAAAATCAGGGACCATCCTAAGAACTAAGAAGTTGGAGATGTCCGTCTCCATCATTACCAACCGCAAGGTCAGCGCAACAGATGAGCTGACTGGTTACGAACACTCCGTCTATTCTGAAGCGTAAAGGTCAGCGTATCAGTGGTGTAATGCAGCAGCGAGCGCTGCAATTAGGGCAACTCACGGTGCCACTGCAGTCACAGCCCCAACCGGGGCGGTGGAAACGGTGCCGTTGCTGCTCCACACCGAGAGAGCTGAAGAAAAAAAAAAATACATAAATCCAGTCCTTAACATCTCCTGTTCTTTTTGTGAATACAACCACGTGAAATTAGAATTTAGAAACACAATCTCTTAACGCTGTTTGCCAAATATTGGAAGGGCAGAAGGGTTCTGCCGCCCTGCCCGGCACAGCGGAGAGGAGTGCCCAGGCTGCCCGCGGCCCCTGCTGCGCCCCCGCATGCCACTGCTCCGCTCCCCCAAGGTCCGCATTGAATTATAGTTCTCTCAACGTCTCCTTAATAGTTTAAAACTTCCTGTATTTGTTTTACTGGTTTCTGCGTGTTTATTTAAAAGGAAACAATCCATTGTATGTTAAGAATATGGGAAAAGATATTAATAGTAAGTGTAATGCATTTGTGCACATATACTTCAGCGTAGAGGGTAATTTTCCAACCTTCTACGTAGTCTTCAACAAGACAGACATTTCTTACACTTGGTGTTTTAAAGCAGATAAAAATTTAAGGACTGGGAAAAAACACAGGATGCGTGCAATCAGCATGAGACCAAAACACAAGTCTAAAAGCCTACTCCTGTTAATGTCTTGATGGACCATCTATATTTTCACCTTCCAAATGAACAGCGGCCGCTACTGTTCCAAGAGAAGAGAGAATTTATGAACTACAAATAATTTCAGTGTGGGGAAGAAAGAAGGGAAAAGGTAGACAGAAGTTGCATACCCAGAAATAGTTTAATATACTGGAATAAAAGTTATACAGAATGAGAAACATTTATTTCTTAGTCTATTTGCTTACTAGGAAATGTTTGATTTCTTTCAAAGCTAAAATACGAACTTTTCTAAAAGCTGTTTCCTCTTCTTGAACAAGAGTCCAAAGATTTCCAAGTAAACACAGAGTGAACTCTAAAGCTATAAGGATGCCCCGATCCAAACAGGGGCCCTATGGGTTTGGCACCTTCATCTGGACCGCTGAAGCGGTGAGCAAGCTGTCCCAGACGCAGGGCAGGGCTGCCCCGTGGCAAACAGAAGAGAAGGGTGCTGCTGCCCTCTGAACCTGCACTCACAGGGTAGTCCTGCTAACACTCATCACTTAATGGAAAAACAATTTCTGAACAAGATAACACACATTTCCTGTATCATTACACTTGAACGTCACACGTAGAGTCCTTCAGACATACGGAAACCTGTTAGTCCAAGGAAAGCTGAGCATCCCCCAGTTTTTAAATTAAGGCAAAAGTTCAATTTTGAGGAAGAAAAAAGGTGTTGCATCTGTTGCTTAAATTCAAGAAGAAAGTCTTGAAACAAAACCACCATCATGATAGCTAATGAGATTTAATTTTGTCAATATAATCTGCTAACAAGCAAAATAACTTCTAAAATTACCTTTGGTGTTTTAGAATACAAGTCCTTGAAATGCTGCGTCAGGTTCTTGTGAACTAGTGCTCATCACCACCACCCATCTGGACACGAGCCACTTCTTCCCTCTACACATCCCACAATAACTGTCTATACAGCGTGTGTTTCTTTTTCCTATAGCTTCCAAAGCAAACTTTCAGCTTGCCAGAATAAAGCACCGTGTATCAGGTTCATATATTTTTGTCCAGGCTGCACCAGTAATAAACACCTCCACAGCTGAAGAACAGGACTGTAATCCAGACAGGGCTTTTAAACAAAAGCTGCACTGAAATATACTGCATTAAATGTGCACATTTTCCCTCGTGCCACGTGAAGCGCTGCCAAACTGGCCATTTCCCAGGGTAAAGCCAATCCCAACCTTCCAGTAGCCTTTTGCTAGAAACCCGTTCTGCACCTCACCGGCGAACCACCGCCGCCACGGCTCGGGGAGCTGTAGCACCAACCAGCCTTGTTTCTGCCATCCACGACACTCAGAAAAAATGAACGAGTCCCCAGAAAACAATTTGCCAACCTCCCCCCTACCCAAAGCCTTCCCATAGCGCTCCTACCAGACCAGCATCCCCGCGGTTTAGGAAGGAAGAGGATGCCAAAGCCCTCCTCCCCGGGCCCTGCAGGAACAGCGCAGGATGGATGGCGAGCAGAAGGCTTCCAGGGACCCCACCACACCGCTCTTCAGACCACAGCTACTGCTCTCCTGGATTCCTCTGCAAAACCATCGTAGTTCCAACCTCTGGCTGCCACATCGTATTTATGCCATTAGCATGATTTTTTTTTTATTTTAAAAGAATTAAAACATTCAGTTCTCATTAGGAAACACAGCAACTGGATCTTCTCCAGTTCTCTGCTAATACCTCCAATGCTTCTCTAAGTAAATCTAACGCTGGTTAAGCCAAACCTGTAACTTCAGAGAGCGTGAAAACAAAACCTGCTCTCATTTCCTTTCCAAACCCACCTTAGCCAAGAAATATCAGGCAGACCTTAAGCAAATCCAGGGTTAGATTGGAGTGATGCAACAATTTCTTTACCTTCCAAAGAAGCTGTGAAGGTACAAAATTAAATTGCGTATTTTGAACATATACAAATATACCCTGGCACAGCAGCCGCTAAAAATTAGTCCCCACCTTCACTTATTAAAAGGTCCACCTCACAGAAGCCCCTGACAAACCAGAGGGATACATGTTCACGTACGGAGAGCAACATTTGCTTTCTGCGGCATTTTAAAAGTATTCAACAAGAGCAAACACATAATTCTTTATTAAACAATCAAAGACAACAAAAGCAAGTTTCTGTTGTCCCATCGTATTATACTACTAATCCTCTCTGGATGGCAATCAAAAGACCCCGAAATGCCAAGCTATAAAAGCGTATTTCCAAGCAGTGGTAGCCTCTGGCTCTTTGGCTACCGCTTCAGTCTGTTGCTTTGGCAGAGAGGAGTAATCCTGGTCTGTCAAATGGCAAATTCCCAGCGTGCTTACCAGGGATACCTCACACTTTATTTTACTTAAGGGATGGTATTTTAATTGTAATAAAACAATTTTGTTCTCCTTTAGAAGAGGCAGGTAGGTTGTTGCTATTGCATTCCAGAAGCGTATTTTCCTACTGCATCTATTCCCAAGCTTTGATTTGAGACATTAGTAGCAGCAGATACTTAAACACAAGACCTCGGTGGACTGTTTAAACAGGAATTCAGATATACTATTTCCTCCAATACCTCTCCAAAACCAAGTAAACAAACACATTTTGTACCTTCCCCCAGCTCTTACTCACATAAAGTGTTGTCAAGCAGCGGAACAGGCTGCCCAGGGAAGTCTGAGGCTGAGTCACCATCCCTGGAGGGATTTTAAAGCCGTGTAGATGTGGTGCTGAGGGACATGGTCTGGCGGTGGGCTTGGCAGTGCCGGGGTAACGGTTGGACTCAGTGATCTTTCCCAACCCGAACAGTTCTATGATTCCATAAGCAAACTAAACGCTACGCAAGTGCAGCAGCCACTGCTGTGGCCACATCACAGTTTAAACCACACGTACTGTAGAACATTTATGTCATCTTTTCATATCATTAACATGAAGCTAAGATGAACGTTTTGAAAGCAGTGAAATGTTTACATGCAGCATACAAGTAAAAGGCCATTAGAGAGTGCGGTGTTAATAAACTGTACAAATCGGTGGTTGCAGTGGGTCAGCATCAAGGTTGCAGGACTGGCCGATGCCGTCCCTAGGATGCATCTCGGCACCCAGGAAAAAAAGGAAGGGAAACAGCCTGACAAGCTTCGAGACACCCACTTTAGGATAGCTTGTCTAAAAAGGTGGGCTGCCTAGAGATAACATAATTTATTGGAGCAGAATTGGGCAAGAAACGAAGTGCCAAGAACAGGAAAACACAGACAAGACAGGGCCAGACATTTCTGTAATAATCAAACAATACCTCCAATAGCAAAGACCGAAGTCACCACTGTGTACATTCCTTGCTGTCAGGACGTATCTCTAAATCCCACCAGTACTCATCCTGGAAGCCCCATTGCTTGGTGTAGCTACCATGGCATGTGGAAGCATGTTGTCACTCTCACCGTAGCGACAGCCCACAAATGGATTAGGCACCCCCTTATTTTGAGACTGCAACCCACATGCCAGAAGAGTCCGTTAGAAGCACAGTGCGATGCACCACAAAGCTGTGCTTACTTTGTTCAGTTTTACCGTGTAATCACGCATAATAAAACACTAACTCATAATTAAGGAATTTGTCACCAAACAACTAAAGAAACAAGAACCACGCTAAAGAATCAAAGATAAAGAATATGGTCTCTCGGTATTAGAGGGTCTCCAAAATGAATATCTAGATGTTACTTTTTTTGAGTTTTAACAAGTTTCACACAAAGGAAAACAAGACATCACAGCTGTCGGGATTTTCCAGAGCGTTCATCGCTTCAAAAAATAAATTCAAGATATTAGTCAACATTTTAAGATCTACTCCTTAATGACCACTGAAGTGCTTAGTGCTACAGAAGCCCTTGCTGTAAAAGTGTGTATGTACTTTTTAATAAGGGGAGGTTATGCTTCGAGTCACTGCAAAATACAAAATTTAACTGCCAAAATCACCACCTGCTGTATCTGCATGCATACATATGTATAACAAGGTTCAAGTGCTCTGCTGCTACAGGGTTCGGCTGTGTATGTAAATATGCGGCAACTACTCTAATACAAGGTAAAGAGATGAAAGTTTAATCAAATGAGACTCGTGTCAGGTTCAGGGGAACTGGAAATGGGCTAAAAATGAAAAAAATCTAGCAGAAGAATGACTTTAATATTAGGTAACATTTCAAATTTTTATCACCTAAATCCACAAAATTCTTGATCTGCTCCTTCTTGCATTCTCTGCAGAGCTGAAGTCAGGACCAGCTAAATAAAAGATAATGCAACTAGGCATAACACAATAAAAGATATTACCTTCACAATGCATTATTGCTGCCAATTATAAGAATCACTTCAACTTAATTTCAAAGGCACAATCACCCTCAACTGTAACAGTCTCTTTTTTAAATTTCAAACAGTATTACATTAAGGCAATAACTCACCTTCCAGCTATAATATCAGTCTCCCTTATTGCAAAAATACATTTCATAAATACTTCTCATCGACAAGTCAAGCTAATTCAGGTTAATTTTATTGTATTTTGGTGCTATCTCACATTTGTGTGCAATTACCTTTATCATTTTATTGCCGTGCCAGAAAGTAATCAGAACAATTATTTGAAAAAGGAGGTGTATAAATCCTAAATCACACTTGCTGGCATTTTTGATAAAATAGCAGCTTTATCTCAGAAAGTGGCAGGGACATCGGATAAATCATGCATCAGTCAAGTGTAGCTGACCCCCAAGTGCATTGCACAATATCAGGAGTGCTTCAAAAGAAACTTTCCTATATAATCCATCATTCTTTATAATACCAAAATAGCTATACCTGAAGAGTAGGAGCTAGAGAATAACAACAAAATAAATCTAAGCTATATGAACAAAACCATTAATAGTGCTCCTTTTTAAGCTGAAGGAGAGTCAGGAATCTGAATTGTCATCCAGGAAAGAATTTCATTGAAATTTTTAAAATGAGTAGAACAGCTTTAAACAAATGAAGCAGCAAACCGTATATTAAGAATTCACTAAAAATACAAATACACCTACAGGAAAAAAAATACACACAAAAGACAGGTGTCAAAAAGACTCATAGGAAACTACAAGATTATAGTCTTGGCATACATATCTGAATTTTCCTATCATTATCAATCTCGGTTTGATTCAGGACAGCGTGGACGAGCATTTCACTGTATGAACAGGGAGCAAAGCATTAGTTAGTACAAGTATCTGTTTACTAAGTTTAAATTTAATAAGTACAAGAAATCCAGAGAAGAACAGGACTGCCTTTAGAATTAAATTTCTCATGAAACAGAAGAATCGCCCTGTTGCTGTAAGAACCCCACGAACCCACAATGCTCCCAACCATAGCGCCGTTCCTGATGTCCGCTCGCACACATAACTACGGCCGCGTTTCAGCCTCTTCCACGCAAACCCAACATACATCTCCGGTCACCGTAACACGGCTGCGGAATCAGGGAGACAAATACGACAATCGTGGAAAATGCCCACGTCCGGCTGCTTTCAGCAACCATTTTTCAGCAACTTCCTAAAAACTGTTCAACGCGTTACGTCGGTGATAATCGATTTCTGCAAAAAACACATGCCAGGCGTGTATGGTGTGTCACACCAACGCGTGGTTGTGCTCAAAGTAAAACTGTAAACTAATCACACGCTATCAATATCATCAGTCTAAAGAAACATGAGCTCCATCGCACGCATTAATATGCGTATGGAATGGGGGAACAAGAGGAGACAGCGGAGGAGCCCGGGCTGCGTCTGCACAGCCGCCGGCGCAGCTCCGCTCCCCGCGGCAGATGGGGCTGCGACAGTTCGCGTCTTTTACCTTAAACCTTCTGCCTTTCCACATATCAAAAGGGGAAAACTCCCCTAACAGCTAATGCTGCACCTTTCAACTAGAAGTGAGAGTGGGAGAAATGAAAAGGTTAGATAATAAATTATTAGTTTCGTGTCGCTCGCCAGCTCGATCGCACCCAGCTTTGAATGAGAGGCAACCAGCGATTCTTCCTACCGTGCCCGGTTGTGCAGAAGATAATCAAGTATTTCTCTGCCATTATTGTAGGTACCTGCTAAAAGATGTTTGCAACTGGAAGATACAAAAATATAACTAAACAGATACCTGTTTAATAGAAAAACAAAGCAAGACTTTATTGTCCTGCATGTCTTCCTCCACCATTTCATTTTAAAAAATAAGAACCATTTTCTTTCATGGAAAAGAAAATCTTCTACAGAGGGGTAGACACAGAATATGCCAAAATACTACTTTTCTAAGCCACATTACATTAAGCAGATTAAAACCACAAGAGATGCCACTATTAAGACATTTTTAACAGTGAGGGAAGAAAAAAGCAGGAATAGTTAAACATGCAAGTTTGATTATACTAGAAGTATTCTCCTAGAGGAGCATTACTAATGTTACAAAACCAGTTATTCCCCAGAAAAAATGTATTCATACCTTCAAAGTTCATTTTAATTATTTGAAGAATATAGTTATTGACTAAAAATGCATTGATGCCTTTTTTTTCCAGTGAGGTAAATTGTTCTGAATTTCTTGAGTTTTCTTGTTTTGCTGTAAAGTCACTGCCCTACACTTGTTTCATTGAAGCATGAAGCCTCAAAATTAAGCCCGTTTGGTTTTCAAGAAATGAGGTATTTACTAGGAAATGGAAGCAGCTAACTTGTAACTGAAAATACAGCATTGTCCTGTTAGTTTATGCTCTGTGGAAGATAGATACGTGATGGGGAAAGGTCCACTGATGCCTGTTACCAACCATGACAGAGCTACAGAGATTTACAATGCAGCATCAATCTTGTCAACTGGATTCTTAATACTGACTGCTGGACACTGGGGAAAAAACAAACTATGTTACGTGAACTCTTTTGTAATGCTGGACTTCCAATGTACACCTAAATGCAAGGCTATTTTACTGGAAACTTACCTTTGGAACAGGCCTTGATGCCATGGTGGATGAAAGGTCTCCACCTGTACGGAAAAAAAAAATTCTCGGTTAGACTGAGATTTAATTGGAATTCCAGAGGAAGAATTGTCTGTCAGTAATGTCATTTCTCTTCGAACCAACTCTGTATCAGTTTTTAAAATGAGCTCTAAGTTTCAGTATATATAATTTGAAAAGGGAGTTTTGTTTTGGAGTTTTTTGGGGTTTTGGATTTTGTTTTTTTGTTTCTGGGTTTTTTTGGTTGTTTTTTTTTTTTTTTAAGCAACCAGGAATTGTAACGTTCATTAGGTCATCTACTGCTTGTTACAAGTCAAACAAAAAAAATCAATAGATGGCACATAGAAGACTTCTTCCATAACAAGCACTACACAACTGATATTTTGAATAAAAATTATTTTGAATAAAAATGCCTTAAAAGACACAGTATTAATTTAAGAAATATTTGTACAGACAGTAATGCACTTCTGAGTCACTTAGTAAAATACACTGCCTTTTATGATTTAGGAAATAACACAATTTAAGGCACGAAAGCAAGTGACTTTCTTAGTTGTACTTTGGGTTTCAAAGTACAAATCGCTAAACACCAAGAAAGTACCTAAGAAATGTTAACTTCAATTATCACAATGCCAGTCTTAAACAGTATCAGTATTTATACATCATTAACAAAAAACACAACAGGTTCCTCTTTGCTCTCCCCTTCGAAATACAAGATGATTGCCATTTCCTTGGCATTTGCTTGCTTTCCACCCCCCACCCCCCCTTTTTTTCCTTTCAGCGCTATTTAGCTAAGATCACTATATCTTTGCCAACATGTGCTATAAACATTACATTTTTGAAAATCAGGGAGACTATCTGCCAAAGCTCGGCCTCGGAGTCCTGACTCACAGCCAACCTCAATGGAAAATCTCCCACTGAAGTCGGGGAACTCACTACTCCACCGGAGAGGATAACTGGATCTGCTTAAGAAATGATAAATCTCTTAAAAGAAAGGATATGAACATCTGAGGCTTTCCCAGCCCTCTCAAACGCATCAAGCCTTGACATCCAAGGCAGTGACAGCACTTGCAGTCACTTCCAAACTACTTACAAGCAAACAGTAATATTTAATCTTAATATTACATTAATTATTTTAAGAGTTTAACATTAAGATTCTGAATACTTAGTATTTTAAATGTACTAACAATCATACTCATACCGGCATTGCAAAGATCACTCACTCCATTTGCAAATGTAAGTCGGGCAGATGAGCAACCTAATAATATCACTTAAAATATCTGTGACGGAGCTAAAAATAAAATAGCAATTTATTTCTATTGTCACTTCGGAGCTTTGACTTCCAAGGAGCATAGCGACACTCCAGCTTTTTCAGATTTTTCTGAAGGGCAAAGCTAGAATATCTGCCTCGAAAAGCAGATTTATCCAGAAGCTCATTTCAAACCCGGGCCAAGGGCCAAAGAGAAGCTCAGAATTAAGCCAACGTTACACAGAGACACCCAGGAGTAAGTCTGTCCTCTGTCTTTGCTACGCTTCCCCAGGAGGCCAGGGAGCAGAGAAGCCACCGAGATGGCTGGGGATGGTGTGCTGAGACGACGGCAGCCCGGCATTCCCCGTGCTCCTGGCAAGGCGAGCCAGCACATGCCTCCCTCCGTGCCACTCCTCTGCCAGGCAAAGCGAGGATCGGCCACCGTCACACCAGCACTCGCCCCGTGGCAAGCAACCCAAAGAAGGCACACCTACCACCTCCACCAGAACAGGCAAAGCCATCGCCTTCCTCTGACACATCTCTGTCTTTTGCAACCTCAATATGATTAAAGCCTGGATCCATTTGTCTGAAGGACCAGCACCCATGCGTGTTTGCTTCATTGGAGCCAAGTCATAGAATGGTTTGGGTTGGAAGGGACCTTGAAGATCATCCAGTGCCACCCCCTGCCCTGGGCAGGGACACCTCCCCCCAGCCCAGGTTGCTCCAAGCCCCGTCCAAACTGGCCTTGACCACCTCCAGGGATGGGGCAGCCACAGCTTCTCAGGGCAACCTGCCCCAGGGGCTCACCATGTTCAGAGTCAAAAACTTCCTCCTCATGTCTAATCTCAATCTGTCCTCTTCCAGTTTGAAGCCATTCCCCCTCATCCTATCACTCCATGCCCTTGTAAAAAGTCCCCCCCCAGCTCTCCTGTAGCCCCTTTAGGCACTGGAAGGGGCTCTGAGCTCTCCCCTTTTTCACCTTCTCTTCTCCAGGCTGAACCCCCCCAACTCTCCCAGCCTGTCCTCCCAGCAGAGGGGCTCCAGCCCTCCCAGCATCTCCGGGGCCTCCTATGGTACCGGTCCAAGAGGTCCGTGTCTCTCCTATGTTGGGGGCACCAGAGCTGGAATAATTACCATTTAACAGTTACTTGTGCCCCTCTTCCCATCTCCTACTGGCTGATCTGTTGGCACGCACTGCTTTGGATTTTGGTGAGGTCCACTTGCTCCCCACTGGGGAATGAACGGTTCCAAGACAGCAGCTGCTCACGGGCAGATGAAGGGCCGCTCCGTTGGGTCAGCCAGACAGCATGCATCCATCCTGAGTGAAGGAGCTCAGCGCCCAGCAGACATCTCTGGGACAAAACTAGTCAGGAAACATCCCTCTTCATAACAAATTGTTGGTTTATATTTACTTGCAACGCAGTCTCTCTCCCTGTTTATGAAGGAAACAGTGCCAGATCACAGAATGCCAAAATCAAGTTAAATTTCAAGTTGTTGTTTTAAATAGCATCTAATTTGTAGTGACAACAGCAGTTTAATTGCTAGCCAGGTTCCACATGATTCATTAACGTTTATCTAAAAATCTCTGCAGCACCCCCATGAGGATGCTCACAAACTTTTAAGTGCAATCCACAGAGAGGTCATGAGTCAATCCAGACCAGTCACCAAAAGTTTCTTCAATAGTTTTAGGCAATTCCCCTTCACACTCCCTCAACGCAACAGTCTCCAAAAAGCATTAGTAAAGATATCCAACTTCTCCTACAAGGTAGGAAAACTTTACGCCCATGCGTATTTGCTAAAGTCTTCAGAAATGCTATTTTTGACCTGCTGACCAAACTGACTTCGGGTGTGAGCACATACAGCTCCCGAGGGATGCAGTCCCCGATGGAGAAACTAAGCCTAGCTTCGAGGAGATCAGACCTCGAGGAGGATAGGAAGCGGGTTCCAGCTTTAAGAGAAAGGATTCTTACAAAAGGAGTAGCTAGCACCTCACAAGCACCACAGCTGCTCACTCCTGGCTGGTTAAGTCCCAAGAAACAGGGCAGTTCACTGGGGGAAGCCCCTAGGACCACCAAGACCTCGCTGAGTTTGGTGGCTGAGAAAGACAAATTAACCAAAAGGCTACACAGTACCTACGGAGAGCCGGAGATTGATTAGTGTTCCTGACCAGATGACAGGTACCTTGGGAAAAGCCAGCGATGCCCAAGGCATGGTGGTTAGAAGACTACCTGCAGCTAGATAAGGAAAACCATAGAAGACCACTGCTATATGCAAGAGGGCTAGGGAAGTCCAAAACCTCACTCCAGAACGCATCTCAACCTCGCAAATACTGCCTTGTTGGAAGAGTTCAATATATGCACTGCTACCTTCTTTTCACATAGAGTTGAAGGGTTCCCCTAAGGCTGATTTTGAAGGTAAGAACCCAATACCTCTTCTGAACAGCACAGGAATTGCCACTGATCAAATTCAATCATGGTACCTCATTGTGGACCACGTTCCAGAAACCGAGACACCAGAATCACTGGACCTGTCTTAAAAGACTGAAACCTTACTGTCAGCAACACCTTCACCACAACGGAGAATTTCCTCTTGCGTTTGCAGAGAGTAGAATAAACTGAAGGGATCAATTCACAAGCAGAAAAGGGGAAAAACGAGCAATTTGTCCCCATCCTCAGTGGCTCAGAGCTGCCTGACTAGGAGCTATGAAGCCCATCTCCTGTTGAGCTCCCGCCTCTTGCCCGTGCCGTGGGATCACAGCTCCTGCCTCAGCTCCCCTTGGCCTTCCAATGGAGATGTGCCCAAGTTCCCCAGAACTTCTGTTCCCACACAAACGCTGTGCTGAGGCTGAAGCCATGCTGACAAGCAGCCAGGCAGCAGGATGCTCCCGAGACACCTGGAAGATACACAAATGCCCTCAGGTGCTGAAGAGGAGCTCCTGCACAGTAGGAGATGAGATGGTGCAGGAACCCAATACATCACAGACCTACCCTGTGAGCATTCCAAATCTTTGAATATGTCACTAGGCCAAAAATTTAATGAAAAGGCAGAGGTTACATCAAAAATCAGATCCTTAAAGGCTGTGAAAAATCTCAGCCGTATTTTGCCGACAGTCTACAACAGAAGTCCTTGGGTTTTAAGATACTTTCCTGTGTCCTTTCACAGGACTGCAGCCTGAAAAGTACGTGTGATGGCAGCACTACGGTAAGAACTCTTAGATTCATAAAAAGTATTTTTCCCACTTCATCAACTTTTAAACACTAAAGGAAGATTCTCCTTGAAAGACAAGTCCTCAGGATCCGCAGAACGTAATAATCTCTGGTTTCAGTACTAAAATTTAAAAACAGCTATTATATCAAGTCAGTATATGAATAAAATTCCATATGAAAACATTTAAAGTACATTAGATTTTTTTGGTCAAGATGAAAGACTGAAAAAAACTCAAGCAATCTATTCTAATTGGGTTCCCATGGTAACTGTACAATTGGGTTTTTCAGTATAACATCCCAAAGGCCCAATGCACACTTGTAAAATATACTTCAAACAGCCTGAATTGTTTTTACATTACAGCACTCCCAGGAAGATCAATTACTATACATCCCCACCCTAACTATTAGTGGCAGGAGATGTTAACACTATTGGCCATATTAACATAAGTCATGTAAAAACCACCACATATCACCATCATTATATAAAACTAATTACACACTTCAGATTCATCACACATGTTCCGAGTAATAAACCAATTCTAGTCTTGTCACAAGATCATGTTTACTGAATGTTAGAAATCAACCCCAAATATATGCCAAACCATTTTGCTTCTCATATTGATTTCAAGGATAAACAGAATCAATCATTAATAATTACATTATAAGATGACCCATAGGGTTAATCATATTCTTAGAAACTCTCGCTATGGAATCAAATATAGCTGCGCAAAAAGAATTGAAAAGCATTCAAATCCACACCACGCATATCACCTGGCATAAAACAAGGTGCACTCACTAACATGCAACTCGTGTCATTGGCGAAAAAAAAAGTACTACTGTTCTACTAAAAAAAAAAAAACAACATTAAAAGTATGTCTCAGATTAAGCACTTTGCCTTGGTGGGCCTCAGTTCCACCTTCCGAAGGCACAACACCGGCTGCAGACCCAGCCCATCCTTCCAGACCAGCCTGCCAGCCAACCCCGCAAGCCTCAAAGCTCGCAGGAGATTACGACCCATGCCCAACAAGCAGGATTCAAAACTGACTAATTCATTTATATAAAAAAAAAAAACAAAAACAAAACCAACCTGTGGCCAGTTTGAATAAAGTCAATCTCATTTCTCAAACAACCGACCAGAAATCTTGGTATTTCACAGACTGAAGTCAGCAAATAACCAGAGGTATTTCTGACATCCACAGGAGACTGTGCAAGGGGTTCCCCTTTTCTCCCCACTGTGTTATATCCGATCATCCTAAACTTCAACGGAGCCAGATGAAGGGAGAATGAAGTTGGGCAAGTTGTTTCTCCAGGACACTGCTGACAATCTAAAAACATACTGTCAACCAGCCCACTGCTGCCAAACAAATTTGTGCATTTCGTGTGTATTTTGAGATGCTGTACCTTCTGGTTTGTGTTTTTTATATATGAAACAGAAATTAATCTTTTAACAGGTCCTTAAGTATACTTTAGGTGTTTATTTAAAACTTTCACTGATTAACAGACATTCTGCATACTTGAATAGACAATCAAAGATGATGTTATTGTTTGCATCGTACTGACTGATCTAAAGCAGTCAGATAATCATCATTCAGTAATATTTCAGTTATGTAGCAGCAACACTTACAAGACAGCACTAATCTGCTACTGCAGAGTTACCTGGAGGGAGTTCAGTTTGCACTTGGAGCATGTAGATGGAATGATTCAGAAAAAGCAAATCTGACTTCAGTGGGCTACGCTGCCAATATATACTACTCTACTAAAACACCAATTTCACTCATCTGATCATAACGCACTAAAAAGTGGCACGTGAATAATAATTAAAACCTGAAAATACACCCATCAGGTAAGACTAAAAGCCCATCTCTTCAGTATTCCATCTTCAACAGCACCAACAGCCACTGAGTCCTATAAAACAAGGCCGAGCATTTAGTGATTTTTACTAGAATACCGCCATGCCCCCCCAAAAGAGGGAGTCAAACTTCCCAAGTCAGAAGTGAGATTTCCGAAGGTAAAATAAAAGCCAGTTTCTGAGCCCAAACCCAGCATCCCCAGCTGCCTATTCCAAGACCCACAGCTCAGCTACACGCTGGGTAGCGAACATACAGCACGACCGGAGCCGATGCTTGCTGCTTCCCCGGATGCCGTCAGCTCCCGCTTTGAGAGAGACAGGATTATTCTCTCATTCCCTTTGGCCAAGCTGCTCAAGGCTACAAGCCCTCTATCAGTATTGTTATTTTTACTGTTATTTCACTTGGAAAGCAGAGGGGGAGTCAGAACCTTTGTATCCATGAACTCCCCTCTTCCTCCTTGAGATTAAAAGGTGACTTGTTCAGGTGTAAGTGTTTTTAATCACCTTCAGAACCTCCACTGGGGAGAATTTCAGCTGCATGTCCAAGTGACTTGAAAAGATACCTGAAGTGATTTATAGTATTTCATTTGGTACAATATAAATCAAAATAGGTAGCATAGTCCTGACAGATAAACCACTTGAAGGAGGATTAGCAAAAAGCACCAAAACAGTGACATATTTCCAATGAAAAATTTTCACAATTACTCAACTTCCATAAAACGCCAAAGCCACCCAAGCTTTATTGACATACAAATACATTTGACTTTTCAAACAGTCATCTGGACCACACAAGTAGATCATCAGTTTTAAAACTGCATTTTGTATTTCTGGAGACTACTTCAGTACAGGTTTGGTCTGGTTTTATAGTTTGGTTGTTCCTCCAGCTGTATGTTTAATGTAATGGTGGCCCAAACGCACCTGTGCTGGGTGATAACGTTAGTCTTACAGCAGACAAAATTTAACACAGGATTTTTTCTTTCCTCGCATCAGGAAGGTTTTGCTCATTATACCTCCAGATAAATTAGCACAACCAAAGCCCTTGCCAGCACGGATTTGCAGAACGGCAACCTTCACAGCTACCAGCAGGGGTAAGAAACTCAACAACTAGAAGTCTGCAGCAAGGACAGCAAACCTGGCCTTTCGCTTTTTAATTACAGCATAAATGGAAGTTCAAGTTTGCAAAAACAGCCAACAGACATGCTGAAACCTGTCACTACCTAAAAGATTTCAAGCCTCCTGAAATTAAAATTTTGTCCTACCTTTTCCCATTAGTTACATGCTCTTCACCAGTGCGGATACCTTATGAACACTCGGTAAACTAGAGAATTGCACAATCCGTCAATAAAGTAAGCGTATTTTGAACTACTGTCCATATGACTCAATTTGTCAGTAAAAACTGCCACCAGCGCTGTGCTTGCAGAAAAATGTCCATAAATGCATTATTGCGACTGGCAGATCGATGTCCATAATAAAAACAAATAGATTTAACAAGCGCTTGCTTTTACGAGTTATGCGATTGGTGGGATGTGCATTCAGCTTCACCCGACAACTTCTGGGAACGGGCAACGCAGACCGGGTTCGGCACTTGCTGACTTCACTCGTGTTACAAACAGGAAATAATTCTAACACAGGAAATCTTTAAAAGCGTTAGACGGAACGCTAACGCCTTCAGGATGTATTTAGAAGTTTCACACATTCGGAATCTAACTTATTGTTCTGTGAAATATAAAATGAGAGATGTTCACAACTATCACAAGCAGTGAGGCTTTTTTTTTTGCCTCGTCTTTGCAGAAAATAAGTTTAATTTAGGTCAGCCCCATCCCAGGCAGAATGGCTCACTAGTCTTGAGGCTGATGTTAAACACCGCAGCAAATCAGAACGTACAATTTGTTCCCACAAAGCTCTTCTAGCACCAACACCAGAATGACCAGCACTGATGAAACCACCTGTCAGTTACCACGAGTGAGGATGTCACCCTTGGTACCAGAGGTGGAAGACAGGGCTCACAGGGAAATTATGCACTGGTTAGAGCACGAGCAGGTAGAGCAGCCAGGATACCAAGGTTTAGTTCATAAACATCAGCTGTTCTCGCTCCTCCAAAACCCTAATTGCACGGGAAAAGAACACTACAAAAACAGTCATCCATGTCTTTGACATGTTCTCCTCTGGCTTTTTGCAGAACTGTTTCTTCTAACAGTTTCCCGTCATCAAAGTCAGTTTAAACAGAATTTCTCTGGTGCAGCCTTGCCATCTTATCCACACTTCCCGTAACAAACTTAATACTTTTTCTGCACAAGCCCTTAAATTAGTCATTCAAGGAAACCCCGATAACCTTCCCAAAGGGCATGAGCTTCCCCTTCAGGCTACTATCCCTTTAGTGATGCCATTAACTGATTCTCTACATACGTTAAGCATTAAACAGTGGTGACAAGTTAATTACAGAGTTATCAAGAGATAAAGTAGTCACGGTAACACAAGTTGCAATATAACTACAACAGTTTCCTATAGAGCTTCTGTTCAGTTGCTGGTGTAATTGGTGTAATTAACTTGTCATGGATCAGAATGCAGATAGGAATTGCTAAAGCCACCTTGCAAGCTCACATGGCTATATCTTTTTTCCTCTGAAGCTTTAGGCTTTCGGTAGAATTGTCCAGATTTGGAATGCTTCTGTTTGAAAACAAAGCAAACAAGTTTTTACTTGGAAAAATTATGTCACAGACTGACATTCACAACAAAACAAATAAGCAACTTGGCAAATTTCGCATAACTGGATGTTTTTAGACAGAAGTACCCTGCATTACAGAGGTGGTTTTTTTGCCCCAGAGGCAATAAGCTTCACAGACATCGTAGCAGTCAAACACACACTAAAGAACTTAAAAGACAAACCAAGCCAGAGAGAGGAGGGGGACCTGTTCAAGAGGGCAAAAGCCACAACCCAAAATTAAGACTTGAAGAAATAACTTGTGTTTAAAACAAGATGTTCTGTGGCATCTACGATTCTTTCCTGAGGCAACAAGCACTAGCCTAAAAACCAGAGCCAGGTTGTCCCACATTTGCTAACCCTTCAGGTCTTGACACAAGAGGCAGACATAAAAGCACGTTGGCTCTGCTCGCTTCTTCCTGCGGAGACCATACAGAAACCTTTACAAAGGGGTGCCCTCGTGCAGGTGCGGGAACAGAGCTGCTGGGGGAGACTTTCAGCTCACCAGACCTTCTGCGGACTTCCACACCACAGGGCAGGGAGGCATCGTAATGCGACAGGAGATCCCCTATCATGGCTCCACTTAAGCGGCATTTCCATGCAAGCGAGGGAGACCAAAGGCCAGAGACATTTCAGGGAGGGAGAGCTCCTACACCGCCAGTTTCGGTCCCCTGTGCATTAGGGAGACAGGCAGGGCTTAGAGGCCAAAACCTCCATCAGGTTCACAAGGGAACCCTGTCATCCAAACAGACCCCTCCACAAGATAACCCTTGTCTTCTGTGCAGGGGGAGCAGAAGCCTGGACTCAAGAGTTGTGCTGTGACAGTTATTTCTAAACTAAATGTTATGCCCCAGTTTATAAAATGGACAGCTTTCCTATTTGAAACAGTGTAGAGACTGCATCTTACCATTTAATTAGAGCGCCACTTCACAAAAATCAGATACAACTCAGTAACAGGTTTATTTGGGAGTCAGGGGCAAGAAAAATAAACCATTCTTTACATTTACTGTGTTTTAAAACCTGCATGCAGTTACAATATCATACTTACTTTACAAACAGTTGCAGAGCTCAGCTTTTATGTCAACAACAAAAGGACATTTTTATGCTGATATCCATTCAGCACTCATTACTTTAATGCTGTTTCACACTAATCTGACCCGAGCACAGGCGGCTGCCAGGAGGCAGGGTGCTGCCAACCCGTTTGCCCCTCTCACTGCTTCGTCAGTGGCCCGAGAGAAACCAGAATGCTGTCAGGAGAGCCTGGGCTGCCA